>NW_027419902.1:0-9453 GCF_009905375.1 Apium graveolens
CCAAGAGGTGGTTAAAGGATGTTAAATTGCATGTGATGATGTTAAAAGGTCAATTGTACCAATATATGGTGGCAAGTGACTCTTATAGGGTGCAAAGTGACTCTAATATGGTGAAGAGTGACTTACATGGTTGATTAGAGCCAAAATGTGGCCTAAAATTGACTCGTATAAATGTGGTACCAAGAGGTGGTTAAAGGATGTTAAATTGCATGTATGATGTTAAAAGGTCAATTGTACCAATATATGGTGGCAAGTGACTCTTATAGGGTGCAAAGTGACTCTAATATGGTGAAGAGTGACTTACATGGTTGATTAGAGCCAAAATGTGGCCTAAAATTGACTCGTATAAATGTGGTACCAAGAGGTGGTTAAAGGATGTAAATTGCATGTTGATGATGTTAAAAGGTCAATTGTACCAATATATGGTGGCAAGTGACTCTTATAGGGTGCAAAGTGACTCTAATTGGTGAAGAGTGACTTACATGGTTGATTAGAGCCAAAATGTGGCCAAAATTGACTCGTATAAATGTGGTACCAAGAGGTGGTTAAGGATGTTAAATTGCATGTTGATGATGTTAAAAGGTCAATTGTACCAATATATGGTGGCAAGTGACTCTTATAGGGTGAAGAGTGACTTACATGGTTGATTAGAGCCAAAATGTGGCCTAAAATTGACTCGTATAAATGTGGTACCAAGAGGTGGTTAAAGGATGTTAAATTGCATGTTGATGATGTTAAAAGGTCAATTGTACCAATATATGGTGGCAAGTTACTCTTATAGGGTGCAAAGTGACTCTAATTTGGTGAAGAGTGACTTACATGTTGATTAGAGCCAAAATGTGGCCCAAAATTGACTCGTATAAATGTGGTACCAAGAGGTGGTTAAAGGAAGTAAATTGCATGTATATGATGTTAAAAGGTCAATTGTACCAATATATGGTGGCAAGTGACTCTTATAGGGTGCAAAGTGACTCTAATATGGTGAAGAGTGACTTACATTGGTTGATTAGAGCCAAAATGTGGCCTAAAATTGACTCGTATAAATGTGGTACCAAGAGGTGGTTAAAGGATGTTAAATTGCATGTTTGATGTTAAAAGGTCAATTGTACCAATATATGGTGGCAAGTTACTCTTATAGGGTGCAAAGTGACTCTAATATGGTGAAGAGTGACTTACATGGTTGATTAGAGCCAAAATGTGGCCTAAATTGACTCGTATAAATGTGGTACCAAGAGGTGGTTAAAGGATGTTAAATGCATGTTGATGATGTTAAAAGGTCAATTGTACCAATATATGGTGGCAAGTGACTCTTATAGGGTGCAAAGTGACTCTAATATGGTGAAGAGTGACTTACATGTTGATTAGAGCCAAAATGTGGCCCAAAATTGACTCGTAAAATGTGGTACCAAGAGGTGGTTAAAGGAAGTTAAATTGCATGTGATGATGTTAAAAGGTCAATTGTACCAATATATGTGGTGGCAAGTGACTCTTATAGGGTGCAAAGTGACTCTAATATGGTGAAGAGTGACTTACATGGTTGATTAGCCAAAATGTGGCCTAAAATTGACTCGTAAAATGTGGTACCAAGAGGTGGTTAAAGGATGTAAATTGCATGTATGATGTTAAAAGGTCAATTGTACCAATATATGGTGGCAAGTTACTCTTATAGGGTGCAAAGTGACTCTATATGGTGAAGAGTGACTTACATGGTTGATTAGAGCCAAAATGTGGCCTAAAATTGACTCGTATAAATGTGGTACCAAGAGTGGTTAAAGGATGTTAAATTGCATGTTGATGATGTTAAAAGGTCAATTGTACCAATATGGTGGCAAGTTACTCTTATAGGGTGCAAAGTGACTCTAATATGGTGAAGAGTGATTACATGGTTGATTAGAGCCAAAATGTGGCCCAAAATTGACTCGTATAAATGTGGTACCAAGAGGTGGTAAAGGATGTAAATTGCATGTTGATATGTTAAAAGGTCAATTGTACCAATATATGGTGGCAAGTGACTCTTATAGGGTGCAAAGTGACTCTAATATGGTGAAGAGTGACTTACATGGTTGTTAGAGCCAAAATGTGGCCTAAATTGACTCGTATAAATGTGGTACCAAGAGGTGGTTAAAGGATGTTAAATTGCATGTTGATGATGTTAAAAGGTCAATTGTACCAATATATGGTGGCAAGTTACTCTTATAGGGTGCAAAGTGACTCTAATATGGTGAAGAGTGACTTACATGGTTGATTAGAGCCAAAATGTGGCCTAAAATTGACTCGTATAAATGTGGTACCAAGAGGTGGTTAAAGGATGTAAATTGCATGTTGATGATGTTAAAGGTCAATTGTACCAATATATGGTGGCAAGTGACTCTTATAGGGTGCAAAGTGACTCTAATATGGTGAAGAGTGACTTACATGGTTGATTAGAGCCAAAATGTGGCCCAAAATTGACTCGTATAAATGTGGTACCAAGAGGTGGTTAAAGGATGTTAATTGCATGTTGATGATGTTAAAAGGTCAATTGTACCAATATATGGTGGCAAGTGACTCTTATAGGGTGCAAAGTGACTCTAATATGGTGAGTGACTTACATGGTTGATTAGAGCCAAATGTGGCCTAAAATTGACTCGATAAATGTGGTACCAAGAGGTGGTTAAAGGATGTAAATTGCATGTTATGATGTTAAAAGGTCAATTGTACCAATATATGGTGGCAAGTGACTCTTATAGGGTGCAAAGTGACTCTAATATGGTGAAGAGTGACTTACATGGTTGATTAGAGCCAAAATGTGGCCTAAAATTGACTCGTATAAATGTGGTACCAAGAGGTGGTTAAAGGATGTAAATTGCATGTTGATGATGTTAAAAGGTCAATTGTACCATATATGGTGGCAAGTGACTCTTATAGGGTGCAAAGTGACTCTAATATGGTGAAGAGTGACTTACATGGTTGATTAGAGCCAAAATGTGGCCCAAAATTGACTCGTATAAATGTGGTACCAAGAGGTGGTTAAAGGATGTTAAATTGCATGTTGATGATGTTAAAAGGTCAATTGTACCAATATATGGTGGCAAGTGACTCTTATAGGGTGCAAAGTGACTCTAATATGGTGAAGAGTGACTTACATGGTTGATTAGAGCCAAAATGTGGCCTAAAATTGACTCGTATAATGTGGTACCAAGGGTGGTTAAAGGATGTTAAATTGCATGTTATGATGTTAAAAGGTCAATTGTACCAATATATGGTGGCAAGTGACTCTTATAGGGTGCAAAGTGACTCTAATATGGTGAAGAGTGACTTACATGGTTGATTAGAGCCAAAATGTGGCCAAAATTGACTCGTATAAATGTGGTACCAAGAGGTGGTTAAAGGATGTTAAATTGCATGTTGATGATGTTAAAAGGTCAATTGTACCAATATATGGTGGCAAGTGACTCTTATAGGGTGCAAAGTGACTCTAATATGGTGAAGAGTGACTTACATGGTTGATTAGAGCCAAAATGTGGCCCAAAATTGACTCGTATAAATGTGGTACCAAGAGGTGGTAAAGGATGTTAAATTGCATGTTGATGATGTTAAAAGTCAATTGTACCAATATATGGTGGCAAGTGACTCTTATAGGGTGCAAAGTGACTCTAATATGGTGAAGAGTGACTTACATGGTTGATTAGAGCCAAAATGTGGCCTAAATTGAATCGTATAAATGTGGTACCAAGAGGTGGTTAAAGGATGTTAAATTGCATGTTGATGATGTTAAAAGGTCAATTGTACCAATATATGGTGGCAAGTGACTCTTATAGGGTGCAAAGTGACTCTAATATGGTGAAGAGTGACTTACATGGTTGATTAGAGCCAAAATGTGGCCTAAAATTGACTCGTATAAATGTGGTACCAAGAGGTGGTTAAAGGATGTTAAATTGCATGTATGATGTTAAAAGGTCAATTGTACCAATATATGGTGGCAAGTGACTCTTATAGGGTGCAAAGTGACTCTAATATGGTGAAGAGTGACTTACATGGTTGATTAGAGCCAAAATGTGGCCTAAAATTGACTCGTATAAATGTGTACCAAGAGGTGGTTAAAGTATGTTAAATTGCATGTTGATGATGTTAAAAGGTCAATTGTACCAATATATGGTGGCAAGTGACTCTTATAGGGTGCAAAGTGACTCTAATATGGTGAAGAGTGACTTACATGGTTGATTAGAGCCAAAATGTGGCCTAAAATTGACTCGTATAAATGTGGTACCAAGAGGTGGTTAAAGGATGTTAAATTGCATGTTGATGATGTTAAAAGGTCAATTGTACCAATATATGGTGGCAAGTGACTCTTATAGGGTGCAAAGTGACTCTAATATGGTGAAGAGTGACTTACATGGTTGATTAGAGCCAAAATGTGGCCTAAAATTGACTCGTATAAATGTGGTACCAAGAGGTGGTTAAAGGATGTTAAATTGCATTTTGATGATGTTAAAAGGTCAATTGTACCAATATATGGTGGCAAGTGACTCTTATAGGGTGCAAAGTGACTCTAATATGGTGAAGAGTGACTTACATGGTTGATTAGAGCCAAAATGTGGCCTAAAATTGACTCGTATAAATGTGGTACCAAGAGGTGGTTAAAGGATGTTAAATTGCATGTATGATGTTAAAAGGTCAATTGTACCAATATATGGTGGCAAGTGACTCTTATAGGGTGCAAAGTGACTCTAATATGGTGAAGAGTGACTTACATGGTTGATTAGAGCCAAAATGTGGCCTAAAATTGACTCGTATAAATGTGGTACCAAGAGGTGGTTAAAGGATGTTAAATTGCATGTTGATGATGTTAAAAGGTCAATTGTACCAATATATGGTGGCAAGTGACTCTTATAGGGTGCAAAGTGACTCTAATATGGTGAAGAGTGACTTACATGGTTGATTAGAGCCAAAATGTGGCCCAAAATTGACTCGTATAAATGTGGTACCAAGAGGTGGTTAAAGGATGTTAAATTGCATGTTGATGATGTTAAAAGGTCAATTGTACCAATATATGGTGGCAAGTGACTCTTATAGGGTGCAAAGTGACTCTAATATGGTGAAGAGTGACTTACATGGTTGATTAGAGCCAAAATGTGGCCTAAAATTGACTCGTATAAATGTGGTACCAAGAGGTGGTTAAAGGATGTTAAATTGCATGTATGATGATATATGGTGGCAAGTGACTCTTATAGGGTGCAAAGTGACTCTAATATGGTGAAGAGTGACTTACATGGTTGATTAGAGCCAAAATGTGGCCCAAAATTGACTCGTATAAATGTGGTACCAAGAGGTGGTTAAAGGATGTTAAATTGCATGTTGATGATGTTAAAAGGTCAATTGTACCAATATATGGTGGCAAGTGACTCTTATAGGGTGCAAAGTGACTCTAATATGGTGAAGAGTGACTTACATGGTTGATTAGAGCCAAAATGTGGCCTAAAATTGACTCGTATAAATGTGGTACCAAGAGGTGGTTAAAGGATGTTAAATTGCATGTTGATGATGTTAAAAGGTCAATTGTACCAATATATGGTGGCAAGTGACTCTTATAGGGTGCAAAGTGACTCTAATATGGTGAAGAGTGACTTACATGGTTGATTAGAGCCAAAATGTGGCCTAAAATTGACTCGTATAAATGTGGTACCAAGAGGTGGTTAAAGGATGTTAAATTGCATGTTGATGATGTTAAAAGGTCAATTGTACCAATATATGGTGGCAAGTGACTCTTATAGGGTGCAAAGTGACTCTAATATGGTGAAGAGTGACTTACATGGTTGATTAGAGCCAAAATGTGGCCTAAAATTGACTCGTATAAATGTGGTACCAAGAGGTGGTTAAAGGATGTTAAATTGCATGTTGATGATGTTAAAAGGTCAATTGTACCAATATATGGTGGCAAGTGACTCTTATAGGGTGCAAAGTGACTCTAATATGGTGAAGAGTGACTTACATGGTTGATTAGAGCCAAAATGTGGCCTAAAATTGACTCGTATAAATGTGGTACCAAGAGGTGGTTAAAGGATGTTAAATTGCATGTTATGATGTTAAAAGGTCAATTGTACCAATATATGGTGGCAAGTGACTCTTATAGGGTGCAAAGTGACTCTAATATGGTGAAGAGTGACTTACATGGTTGATTAGAGCCAAAATGTGGCCTAAAATTGACTCGTATAAATGTGGTACCAAGAGGTGGTTAAAGGATGTTAAATTGCATGTTATGATGTTAAAAGGTCAATTGTACCAATATATGGTGGCAAGTGACTCTTATAGGGTGCAAAGTGACTCTAATATGGTGAAGAGTGACTTACATGGTTGATTAGAGCCAAAATGTGGCCCAAAATTGACTCGTATAAATGTGGTACCAAGAGGTGGTTAATGGATGTTAAATTGCATGTTGATCATGTTAAAAGGTCAATTGTACCTATATGGTGGCAAGTGACTCTTATAGGGTGCAAAGTGACTCTAATATGGTGAAGAGTGACTTACATGGTTGATTAGAGCCAAAATGTGGCCTAAAATTGACTCGTATAAATGTGGTACCAAGAGGTTTAAAGTGTTAAATTGCATGTTGATGATGTTAAAAGGTCAATTGTACCAATATATGGTGGCAAGTTACTCTTATAGGTGCAAAGTGACTCTAATATGGTGAAGAGTGATTACATGGTTGATTAGAGCCAAAATGTGGCCCAAAATTGACTCGTATAAATGTGGTACCAAGAGGTGGTTAAAGGATGTTAAATTGCATGTATGATGTTAAAAGGTCAATTGTACCAATATATGGTGGCAAGTGACTCTTATAGGGTGCAAAGTGACTCTAATATGGTGAAGAGTGACTTACATGGTTGATTAGAGCCAAAATGTGGCCAAAATTGACTCGTATAAATGTGGTACCAAGAGGTGGTTAAAGGATGTTAAATTGCATGTTGATGATGTTAAAAGGTCAATTGTACCAATATATGGTGGCAAGTGACTCTTATAGGGTGCAAAGTGACTCTAATATGGTGAAGAGTGACTTACATGGTTGATTAGAGCCAAAATGTGGCCCAAAATTGACTCGTATAAATGTGGTACCAAGAGGTGGTTAAAGGATGTTAAATTGCATGTATTGTTAAAAGGTCAATTGTACCAATATATGGTGGCAAGTGACTCTTATAGGGTGCAAAGTGACTCTAATATGGTGAAGAGTGACTTACATGGTTGATTAGAGCCAAAATGTGGCCTAAAATTGACTCGTATAAATGTGGTACCAAGAGGTGGTTAAAGGATGTTAAATTGCATGTTGATGATGTTAAAAGGTCAATTGTACCAATATATGGTGGCAAGTGACTCTTATAGGGTGCAAAGTGACTCTAATATGGTGAATGACTTACATGGTTGATTAGAGCCAAAATGTGGCCTAAAATTGACTCGTATAAATGTGGTACCAAGAGGTGGTTAAAGGATGTTAAATTGCATGTATGATGTTAAAAGGTCAATTGTACCAATATATGGTGGCAAGTGACTCTTATAGGGTGCAAAGTGACTCTAATATGGTGAAGAGTCACTTACATGGTTGATTAGAGCCAAAATGTGGCCTAAAATTGACTCGTATAAATGTGGTACCAAGAGGTGGTTAAAGGATGTTAAATTGCATTTTGATGATGTTAAAAGGTCAATTGTACCTATATATGGTGGCAAGTGACTCTTATAGGGTGCAAAGTGACTCTAATATGGTGAAGAGTGACTTACATGGTTGATTAGAGCCAAAATGTGGCCTAAAATTGACTCGTATAAATGTGGTACCAAGAGGTGGTTAAAGGATGTTAAATTGCATGTATGATGTTAAATCAATTGTACCAATATGGTGGCAAGTGACTCTTATAGGGTGCAAAGTGACTCTAATATGGTGAAGAGTGACTTACATGGTTGATTAGAGCCAAAATGTGGCCTAAAATTGAATCGTATAAATGTGCTACCAAGAGGTGGTTAAAGGATGTTAAATTGCATTTTGATGTTAAAAGGTCAATTGGACCAATATATGGTGGCAAGTGACTCTTATAGGGTGCAAAGTGACTCTAATATGGTGAAGAGTGACTTACATGGTTGATTAGAGCCAAAATGTGGCCCAAAATTGACTCGTATAAATGTGGTACCAAGAGGTGTGTAAAGGATGTTAAATTGCATGTTGATGATGTTAAAAGGTCAATTGTACCAATATATGGTGGCAAGTCTCTTATAGGGTGCAAAGTGACTCTAATATGGTGAAGAGTGACTTACATGGTTGATTAGAGCCAAAATGTGGCCTAAAATTGACTCGTATAAATGTGGTACCAAGAGGTGGTTAAAGGATGTTAAATTGCATGTTGATGATGTTAAAAGGTCAATTGTACCATATATGGTGGCAAGTGACTCTTATAGGGTGCAAAGTGACTCTAATATGGTGAAGAGTGACTTACATGGTTGATTAGAGCCAAAATGTGGCCTAAAATTGACTCGTATAAATGTGGTACCAAGAGGTGGTTAAAGGATGTTAAATTGCATGTTGATGATGTTAAAAGGTCAATTGTACCAATATATGGTGGCAAGTGACTCTTATAGGGTGCAAAGTGACTAATATGGTGAAGAGTGACTTACATGGTTGATTAGAGCCAAAATGTGGCCTAAAATTGACTCGTATAAATGTGGTACCAAGAGGTGGTTAAAGGATGTTAAATTGCATGTTGATGATGTTAAAAGGTCAATTGTACCAATATATGGTGGCAAGTGACTCTTATAGGGTGCAAAGTGACTCTAATATGGTGAAGAGTGACTTACATGGTTGATTAGAGCCAAAATGTGGCCAAAATTGACTCGTATAAATGTGGTACCAAGAGGTGGTTAAAGGATGTTAAATTGCATGTTGATGATGTTAAAAGGTCAATTGTACCAATATATGGTGGCAAGTGACTCTTATAGGGTGCAAAGTGACTCTAATATGGTGAAGTGACTTATATGGTTGATTAGAGCCAAAATGTGGCCCAAAATTGACTCGTACAAATGTCGTACCAAGAGGTGGTTAAAGGATGTCAAATTGCATGTATATGATGTTAAAAGGCCAATTGTACCAAAAATATGGTGGCAAGTGACTCTTATAGGGTGCAAAGTGACTCTAATATGGTGAAGAGTGACTTACATCGTTGATTAGAGCCAAAATGTGGCCCAAAATTGACTCGTATAAATGTGGTACCAAGAGGTGGTTAAAGGATGTTAAATTGCATGTTGATTGATGTTAAAAGGTCAATTGTACCAATATATGGTGGCAAGTGACTCTTATAGGGCAAAGTGACTCTAATATGGTGAAGAGTGACTTACATGGTTGATTAGAGCCAAATGTGGCCTAAAATTGACTCGTATAAATGTGGTACCAAGAGGTGGTTAAAGGATGTTAAATTGCATGTTGATGATGTTAAAAGA
>NW_027419903.1:0-1812 GCF_009905375.1 Apium graveolens
TCACGATGTAGAATAATGTGATTAATTAATTAATCATATTTAATAAATTAGAGAATTTATATAAATAATGATAAAATAGTTTTATTATTATTTATTTCTACTACCGGCTTAATATTGAACCTACAGGGTCACACCATAAAAAGAAAATGATTTAATGGTGGAGGAATTAATTATAATGGCTATAATTATTTATTGTGAAATAAATAATTAATTGAAAATTTAATAATTGATTAAATGAGATTTAATTGATTATAAATTAATTAAGAAAAGTTCTTAATATTATTAATTAAAGGATTTAATTTTTGGAAATTAAATCAAGAGAGAGAATTATTTCTAAAGTGTTTAGAAAAATGATTAATAATTAAAAGGTGTTTTAATTATTAATGAGATATAATGGGATAATAATAATATTTATGGGAAAATTTCAGCTGAAAATTTTGCGTATAAATACACTATTATAAACCCTATTTTTATTCCAACCAAACCCAAAAACCCAAAAGTTTTAGAAACCAAATTCTCTCCATCACCGGAATGCGTTACAGGGCTTGAACGTGTTCCTGTAATGCGTTACAGCCCGACTGTTCACATTAAATTTGATTTCTGGAGTTTCGTAACTCCGTTTGGGCGTGCAATATATCGTGGATTCGTTTTCAGAGACGGATCTAATGGTGTGATCAAATTTAGTTTATATAAAAGTTTTGACTATTTATTTTCCCTGAAAGTGTTTTAAAGCGTTTTTGACTTTTTTTGCTTTAAATGCTTCATGTGATACATAGAGAGTATAATGCTTAGACCAATTTGCTAGATGATGTAACATGCCTACCTGATGTTTATCATGTTGATATATTGATATATGCTTAGTTTATCATGCGATGATAGATTTAGGTGACTTAAATGAACATAAGGCGTTTGTTAGACAACCTAGTATAGTGAAATTGTTTCATAACCTTAATAACAATATTAATGAATACAATCATGAGATTCTTGTTTTTGTGAAACACGTATTGAATAGAATCTTCTTCGATATGAGAGAAAAGGATGATTCTGTCAACAACAGATTTCTATCTGTAAGAAAGGGTTATTAAGTGACGCCTCTTGACAATGCTCCACCGATCTGGGAATCATCTGATTACGATTATTGATTTGAATATTATTCAAAAGTAAGAATCTCTTTATAATATGATATGATTGTAACGTATATAATCCCTCTAAAATTAAATAATATCAAGTAGTAATTGGCCAATGCACAACGGGCTTGTTCGGTCATAGCCTTCCAACATGATAGAAAGTAGTTCTTATTTTTGAATCATTGTCGGTTCGTGCTACAGCTGAGGGCTTTGTTCGAAATAAGAAATACTTGTCTATTACATAGAGATGTGTACAATGAAAAGAATATAAAGGGTCGGTACGTGCCCAGCGTGGGCCTTTTGGGGACTGATTCAATTGTACGAAATCTTGGGTTAGACTTGACTTAGAATATGAGTTTGTCGTGCCACAGCCGTGACTCAATTATTCAAGAGGCTAAATTTTGATTATGGAATACATTAGATGTAATGACAAGAGTTGTCTGCCTATTGAACATTACATGGCGGTTCGTGCTACAGCCGGGGTTGTGTAATGGAATGTAGATCCCTATTCCCCTACGCATTATGAATGCATTTTTCACGTAGGGGGTTGAATAAATTAGATAAATAGTGGGAGCCACTTCTGAATAAAGACCCGATTCATATAGTGTTTTAAAATGAAATCGAATATTTGCTAAGTGTTTATGTGTTTATCATTTACAGATTTACTTTGTACTCATGTTCTTCC
>NW_027419904.1:0-54016 GCF_009905375.1 Apium graveolens
ATCGTAGAAAAAAACGTGTACTAACCCCTTTGAGTTTTCACCGAAAACCTCTATTTCAGCCAAATCTACTCACGTTTCTCGTCCGAATTCTCGAAATATGGCTCGGTTCAAATTAAATACTCAATATGGATTAAAGTATGTGAAAATATCCATAATGCATCCCGACTCAGTATCGGAGAAAAAACCGTGTACTAACCCCTTTGAGTTTCACCGAAACTCTATTTCAGCCAAATCTACTCATGTTTCTCGTCCGAATTCCGCGAAATATGGCTCGGTTCAAATTAAAATATCAATATGGATTAAAGTATGTGAAAATATCCATAATGCATCCCGACTCAGTATCGGAGAAAAAACCGTGTACTAACCCCTTTGAGTTTTCACCGAAAACTCCATTTCAGCCAAATCTACTCGGTTTCTCGTCCGAATTCCGCGAAATATGGCTCGGTTCAAATTAAAATATCAATATGGATTAAAGTATGTGAAAATATCCATAATGCATCCCGACTCAGTATCGGAGAAAAAACCGTGTACTAACCCCTTTGAGTTTTCACCGAAAACTCCATTTCAGCCAAATCTACTCGTTTCTCGTCCGAATTCCGCGAAATATGGCTCGGTTCAAATTAAAATATCAATATGGATTAAAGTATGTGAAAATATCCATAATGCATCCCGACTCAGTATCGGAGAAAAAACCGTGTACTAACCCCTTTGAGTTTTCACCGAAAACTCCATTTCAGCCAAATCTACTCGTTTCTCGTCCGAATTCCGCGAAATATGGCTCGGTTCAAATTAAAATATCAATATGGATTAAAGTATGTGAAAATATCCATAATGCATCCCGACTCAGTATCGGAGAAAAAACCGTGTACTAACCCCTTTGAGTTTTCACCGAAAACTCCATTTCAGCCAAATCTACTCGTTTCTCGTCCGAATTCCGCGAAATATGGCTCGGTTCAAATTAAAATATCAATATGGATTAAAGTATGTGAAAATATCCATAATGCATCCCGACTCAGTATCGGAGAAAAAACCGTGTACTAACCCCTTTGAGTTTTCACCGAAAACTCCATTTCAGCCAAATCTACTCGGTTTCTCGTCCGAATTCCGCGAAATATGGCTCGGTTCAAATTAAAATATCAATATGGATTAAAGTATGTGAAAATATCCATAATGCATCCCGACTCAGTATCGGAGAAAAAACCGTGTACTAACCCCTTTGAGTTTTCACCGAAAACTCCATTTCAGCCAAATCTACTCGGTTTCTCGTCCGAATTCCGCGAAATATGGCTCGGTTCAAATTAAAATATCAATATGGATTAAAGTATGTGAAAATATCCATAATGCATCCCGACTCAGTATCGGAGAAAAAACCGTGTACTAACCCCTTTGAGTTTTCACCGAAAACTCCATTTCAGCCAAATCTACTCGGTTTCTCGTCCGAATTCCGCGAAATATGGCTCGGTTCAAATTAAAATATCAATATGGATTAAAGTATGTGAAAATATCCATAATGCATCCCGACTCAGTATCGGAGAAAAAACCGTGTACTAACCCCTTTGAGTTTTCACCGAAAACTCCATTTCAGCCAAATCTACTCGTTTCTCGTCCGAATTCCGCGAAATATGGCTCGGTTCAAATTAAAATATCAATATGGATTAAAGTATGTGAAAATATCCATAATGCATCCCGACTCAGTATCGGAGAAAAAACCGTGTACTAACCCCTTTGAGTTTTCACCGAAAACTCCATTTCAGCCAAATCTACTCGTTTCTCGTCCGAATTCCGCGAAATATGGCTCGGTTCAAATTAAAATATCAATATGGATTAAAGTATGTGAAAATATCCATAATGCATCCCGACTCAGTATCGGAGAAAAAACCGTGTACTAACCCCTTTGAGTTTTCACCGAAAACTCCATTTCAGCCAAATCTACTCGGTTTCTCGTCCGAATTCCGCGAAATATGGCTCGGTTCAAATTAAAATATCAATATGGATTAAAGTATGTGAAAATATCCATAATGCATCCCGACTCAGTATCGGAGAAAAAACCGTGTACTAACCCCTTTGAGTTTTCACCGAAAACTCCATTTCAGCCAAATCTACTCGGTTTCTCGTCCGAATTCCGCGAAATATGGCTCGGTTCAAATTAAAATATCAATATGGATTAAAGTATGTGAAAATATCCATAATGCATCCCGACTCAGTATCGGAGAAAAAACCGTGTACTAACCCCTTTGAGTTTTCACCGAAAACTCCATTTCAGCCAAATCTACTCGTTTCTCGTCCGAATTCCGCGAAATATGGCTCGGTTCAAATTAAAATATCAATATGGATTAAAGTATGTGAAAATATCCATAATGCATCCCGACTCAGTATCGGAGAAAAAACCGTGTACTAACCCCTTTGAGTTTTCACCGAAAACTCCATTTCAGCCAAATCTACTCGTTTCTCGTCCGAATTCCGCGAAATATGGCTCGGTTCAAATTAAAATATCAATATGGATTAAAGTATGTGAAAATATCCATAATGCATCCCGACTCAGTATCGGAGAAAAAACCGTGTACTAACCCCTTTGAGTTTTCACCGAAAACTCTATTTCAGCCAAATCTACTCGGTTTCTCGTCCGAATTCCGCGAAATATGGCTCGGTTCAAATTAAAATATCAATATGGATTAAAGTATGTGAAAATATCCATAATGCATCCCGACTCAGTATCGGAGAAAAAACCGTGTACTAACCCCTTTGAGTTTTCACCGAAAACTCCATTTCAGCCAAATCTACTCGGTTTCTCGTCCGAATTCCGCGAAATATGGCTCGGTTCAAATTAAAATATCAATATGGATTAAAGTATGTGAAAATATCCATAATGCATCCCGACTCAGTATCGGAGAAAAAACCGTGTACTAACCCCTTTGAGTTTTCACCGAAAACTCCATTTCAGCCAAATCTACTCGGTTTCTCGTCCGAATTCCGCGAAATATGGCTCGGTTCAAATTAAAATATCAATATGGATTAAAGTATGTGAAAATATCCATAATGCATCCCGACTCAGTATCGGAGAAAAAACCGTGTACTAACCCCTTTGAGTTTTCACCGAAAACTCCATTTCAGCCAAATCTACTCGGTTTCTCGTCCGAATTCCGCGAAATATGGCTCGGTTCAAATTAAAATATCAATATGGATTAAAGTATGTGAAAATATCCATAATGCATCCCGACTCAGTATCGGAGAAAAAACCGTGTACTAACCCCTTTGAGTTTTCACCGAAAACTCCATTTCAGCCAAATCTACTCGGTTTCTCGTCCGAATTCCGCGAAATATGGCTCGGTTCAAATTAAAATATCAATATGGATTAAAGTATGTGAAAATATCCATAATGCATCCCGACTCAGTATCGGAGAAAAAACCGTGTACTAACCCCTTTGAGTTTTCACCGAAAACTCCATTTCAGCCAAATCTACTCGGTTTCTCGTCCGAATTCCGCGAAATATGGCTCGGTTCAAATTAAAATATCAATATGGATTAAAGTATGTGAAAATATCCATAATGCATCCCGACTCAGTATCGGAGAAAAAACCGTGTACTAACCCCTTTGAGTTTTCACCGAAAACTCCATTTCAGCCAAATCTACTCGGTTTCTCGTCCGAATTCCGCGAAATATGGCTCGGTTCAAATTAAAATATCAATATGGATTAAAGTATGTGAAAATATCCATAATGCATCCCGACTCAGTATCGGAGAAAAAACCGTGTACTAACCCCTTTGAGTTTTCACCGAAAACTCCATTTCAGCCAAATCTACTCGGTTTCTCGTCCGAATTCCGCGAAATATGGCTCGGTTCAAATTAAAATATCAATATGGATTAAAGTATGTGAAAATATCCATAATGCATCCCGACTCAGTATCGGAGAAAAAACCGTGTACTAACCCCTTTGAGTTTTCACCGAAAACTCCATTTCAGCCAAATCTACTCGGTTTCTCGTCCGAATTCCGCGAAATATGGCTCGGTTCAAATTAAAATATCAATATGGATTAAAGTATGTGAAAATATCCATAATGCATCCCGACTCAGTATCGGAGAAAAAACCGTGTACTAACCCCTTTGAGTTTTCACCGAAAACTCCATTTCAGCCAAATCTACTCGGTTTCTCGTCCGAATTCCGCGAAATATGGCTCGGTTCAAATTAAAATATCAATATGGATTAAAGTATGTGAAAATATCCATAATGCATCCCGACTCAGTATCGGAGAAAAAACCGTGTACTAACCCCTTTGAGTTTTCACCGAAAACTCCATTTCAGCCAAATCTACTCGGTTTCTCGTCCGAATTCCGCGAAATATGGCTCGGTTCAAATTAAAATATCAATATGGATTAAAGTATGTGAAAATATCCATAATGCATCCCGACTCAGTATCGGAGAAAAAACCGTGTACTAACCCCTTTGAGTTTTCACCGAAAACTCCATTTCAGCCAAATCTACTCGTTTCTCGTCCGAATTCCGCGAAATATGGCTCGGTTCAAATTAAAATATCAATATGGATTAAAGTATGTGAAAATATCCATAATGCATCCCGACTCAGTATCGGAGAAAAAACCGTGTACTAACCCCTTTGAGTTTTCACCGAAAACTCCATTTCAGCCAAATCTACTCGGTTTCTCGTCCGAATTCCGCGAAATATGGCTCGGTTCAAATTAAAATATCATTATGGATTAAAGTATGTGAAAATATCCATAATGCATCCCGACTCAGTATCGGAGAAAAAACCGTGTACTAACCCCTTTGAGTTTTCACCGAAAACTCCTATTTCAGCCAAATTTACTCGGTTTCTCGTCCGAATTCCGCGAAATATGGCTCGGTTCAAATTAAAATATCAATATGGATTAAAGTATGTGAAAATATCCATAATGCATCCCGACTCAGTATCGGAGAAAAAACCGTGTACTAACCCCTTTGAGTTTTCACCGAAAACTCCATTTCAGCCAAATCTACTCGGTTTCTCGTCCGAATTCCGCGAAATATGGCTCGGTTCAAATTAAAATATCAATATGGATTAAAGTATGTGAAAATATCCATAATGCATCCCGACTCAGTATCGGAGAAAAAACCGTGTACTAACCCCTTTGAGTTTTCACCGAAAACTCCATTTCAGCCAAATCTACTCGTTTCTCGTCCGAATTCCGCGAAATATGGCTCGGTTCAAATTAAAATATCAATATGGATTAAAGTATGTGAAAATATCCATAATGCATCCCGACTCAGTATCGGAGAAAAAACCGTGTACTAACCCCTTTGAGTTTTCACCGAAAACTCCATTTCAGCCAAATCTACTCGTTTCTCGTCCGAATTCCGCGAAATATGGCTCGGTTCAAATTAAAATATCAATATGGATTAAAGTATGTGAAAATATCCATAATGCATCCCGACTCAGTATCGGAGAAAAAACCGTGTACTAACCCCTTTGAGTTTTCACCGAAAACTCCATTTCAGCCAAATCTACTCGTTTCTCGTCCGAATTCCGCGAAATATGGCTCGGTTCAAATTAAAATATCAATATGGATTAAAGTATGTGAAAATATCCATAATGCATCCCGACTCAGTATCGGAGAAAAAACCGTGTACTAACCCCTTTGAGTTTTCACCGAAAACTCCATTTCAGCCAAATCTACTCGGTTTCTCGTCCGAATTCCGCGAAATATGGCTCGGTTCAAATTAAAATATCAATATGGATTAAAGTATGTGAAAATATCCATAATGCATCCCGACTCAGTATCGGAGAAAAAACCGTGTACTAACCCCTTTGAGTTTTCACCGAAAACTCCATTTCAGCCAAATCTACTCGGTTTCTCGTCCGAATTCCGCGAAATATGGCTCGGTTCAAATTAAAATATCAATATGGATTAAAGTATGTGAAAATATCCATAATGCATCCCGACTCAGTATCGGAGAAAAAACCGTGTACTAACCCCTTTGAGTTTTCACCGAAAACTCCATTTCAGCCAAATCTACTCGGTTTCTCGTCCGAATTCCGCGAAATATGGCTCGGTTCAAATTAAAATATCAATATGGATTAAAGTATGTGAAAATATCCATAATGCATCCCGACTCAGTATCGGAGAAAAAACCGTGTACTAACCCCTTTGAGTTTTCACCGAAAACTCCATTTCAGCCAAATCTACTCGGTTTCTCGTCCGAATTCCGCGAAATATGGCTCGGTTCAAATTAAAATATCAATATGGATTAAAGTATGTGAAAATATCCATAATGCATCCCGACTCAGTATCGGAGAAAAAACCGTGTACTAACCCCTTTGAGTTTTCACCGAAAACTCCATTTCAGCCAAATCTACTCGGTTTCTCGTCCGAATTCCGCGAAATATGGCTCGGTTCAAATTAAAATATCAATATGGATTAAAGTATGTGAAAATATCCATAATGCATCCCGACTCAGTATCGGAGAAAAAACCGTGTACTAACCCCTTTGAGTTTTCACCGAAAACTCCATTTCAGCCAAATCTACTCGGTTTCTCGTCCGAATTCCGCGAAATATGGCTCGGTTCAAATTAAAATATCAATATGGATTAAAGTATGTGAAAATATCCATAATGCATCCCGACTCAGTATCGGAGAAAAAACCGTGTACTAACCCCTTTGAGTTTTCACCGAAAACTCTATTTCAGCCAAATCTACTCGGTTTCTCGTCCGAATTCCGCGAAATATGGCTCGGTTCAAATTAAAATATCAATATGGATTAAAGTATGTGAAAATATCCATAATGCATCCCGACTCAGTATCGGAGAAAAAACCGTGTACTAACCCCTTTGAGTTTTCACCGAAAACTCCATTTCAGCCAAATCTACTCGGTTTCTCGTCCGAATTCCGCGAAATATGGCTCGGTTCAAATTAAAATATCAATATGGATTAAAGTATGTGAAAATATCCATAATGCATCCCGACTCAGTATCGGAGAAAAAACCGTGTACTAACCCCTTTGAGTTTTCACCGAAAACTCCATTTCAGCCAAATCTACTCGTTTCTCGTCCGAATTCCGCGAAATATGGCTCGGTTCAAATTAAAATATCAATATGGATTAAAGTATGTGAAAATATCCATAATGCATCCCGACTCAGTATCGGAGAAAAAACCGTGTACTAACCCCTTTGAGTTTTCACCGAAAACTCCATTTCAGCCAAATCTACTCGGTTTCTCGTCCGAATTCCGCGAAATATGGCTCGGTTCAAATTAAAATATCAATATGGATTAAAGTATGTGAAAATATCCATAATGCATCCCGACTCAGTATCGGAGAAAAAACCGTGTACTAACCCCTTTGAGTTTTCACCGAAAACTCCATTTCAGCCAAATCTACTCGGTTTCTCGTCCGAATTCCGCGAAATATGGCTCGGTTCAAATTAAAATATCAATATGGATTAAAGTATGTGAAAATATCCATAATGCATCCCGACTCAGTATCGGAGAAAAAACCGTGTACTAACCCCTTTGAGTTTTCACCGAAAACTCCATTTCAGCCAAATCTACTCGGTTTCTCGTCCGAATTCCGCGAAATATGGCTCGGTTCAAATTAAAATATCAATATGGATTAAAGTATGTGAAAATATCCATAATGCATCCCGACTCAGTATCGGAGAAAAAACCGTGTACTAACCCCTTTGAGTTTTCACCGAAAACTCCATTTCAGCCAAATCTACTCGTTTCTCGTCCGAATTCCGCGAAATATGGCTCGGTTCAAATTAAAATATCAATATGGATTAAAGTATGTGAAAATATCCATAATGCATCCCGACTCAGTATCGGAGAAAAAACCGTGTACTAACCCCTTTGAGTTTTCACCGAAAACTCCATTTCAGCCAAATCTACTCGGTTTCTCGTCCGAATTCCGCGAAATATGGCTCGGTTCAAATTAAAATATCAATATGGATTAAAGTATGTGAAAATATCCATAATGCATCCCGACTCAGTATCGGAGAAAAAACCGTGTACTAACCCCTTTGAGTTTTCACCGAAAACTCCATTTCAGCCAAATCTACTCGGTTTCTCGTCCGAATTCCGCGAAATATGGCTCGGTTCAAATTAAAATATCAATATGGATTAAAGTATGTGAAAATATCCATAATGCATCCCGACTCAGTATCGGAGAAAAAACCGTGTACTAACCCCTTTGAGTTTTCACCGAAAACTCCATTTCAGCCAAATCTACTCGGTTTCTCGTCCGAATTCCGCGAAATATGGCTCGGTTCAAATTAAAATATCAATATGGATTAAAGTATGTGAAAATATCCATAATGCATCCCGACTCAGTATCGGAGAAAAAACCGTGTACTAACCCCTTTGAGTTTTCACCGAAAACTCCATTTCAGCCAAATCTACTCGGTTTCTCGTCCGAATTCCGCGAAATATGGCTCGGTTCAAATTAAAATATCAATATGGATTAAAGTATGTGAAAATATCCATAATGCATCCCGACTCAGTATCGGAGAAAAAACCGTGTACTAACCCCTTTGAGTTTTCACCGAAAACTCCTATTTCAGCCAAATCTACTCGGTTTCTCGTCCGAATTCCGCGAAATATGGCTCGGTTCAAATTAAAATATCAATATGGATTAAAGTATGTGAAAATATCCATAATGCATCCCGACTCAGTATCGGAGAAAAAACCGTGTACTAACCCCTTTGAGTTTTCACCGAAAACTCCATTTCAGCCAAATCTACTCGGTTTCTCGTCCGAATTCCGCGAAATATGGCTCGGTTCAAATTAAAATATCAATATGGATTAAAGTATGTGAAAATATCCATAATGCATCCCGACTCAGTATCGGAGAAAAAACCGTGTACTAACCCCTTTGAGTTTTCACCGAAAACTCCATTTCAGCCAAATCTACTCGGTTTCTCGTCCGAATTCCGCGAAATATGGCTCGGTTCAAATTAAAATATCAATATGGATTAAAGTATGTGAAAATATCCATAATGCATCCCGACTCAGTATCGGAGAAAAAACCGTGTACTAACCCCTTTGAGTTTTCACCGAAAACTCCATTTCAGCCAAATCTACTCGGTTTCTCGTCCGAATTCCGCGAAATATGGCTCGGTTCAAATTAAAATATCAATATGGATTAAAGTATGTGAAAATATCCATAATGCATCCCGACTCAGTATCGGAGAAAAAACCGTGTACTAACCCCTTTGAGTTTTCACCGAAAACTCCATTTCAGCCAAATCTACTCGGTTTCTCGTCCGAATTCCGCGAAATATGGCTCGGTTCAAATTAAAATATCAATATGGATTAAAGTATGTGAAAATATCCATAATGCATCCCGACTCAGTATCGGAGAAAAAACCGTGTACTAACCCCTTTGAGTTTTCACCGAAAACTCCATTTCAGCCAAATCTACTCGGTTTCTCGTCCGAATTCCGCGAAATATGGCTCGGTTCAAATTAAAATATCAATATGGATTAAAGTATGTGAAAATATCCATAATGCATCCCGACTCAGTATCGGAGAAAAAACCGTGTACTAACCCCTTTGAGTTTTCACCGAAAACTCCATTTCAGCCAAATCTACTCGGTTTCTCGTCCGAATTCCGCGAAATATGGCTCGGTTCAAATTAAAATATCAATATGGATTAAAGTATGTGAAAATATCCATAATGCATCCCGACTCAGTATCGGAGAAAAAACCGTGTACTAACCCCTTTGAGTTTTCACCGAAAACTCCATTTCAGCCAAATCTACTCGTTTCTCGTCCGAATTCCGCGAAATATGGCTCGGTTCAAATTAAAATATCAATATGGATTAAAGTATGTGAAAATATCCATAATGCATCCCGACTCAGTATCGGAGAAAAAACCGTGTACTAACCCCTTTGAGTTTTCACCGAAAACTCTATTTCAGCCAAATCTACTCGTTTCTCGTCCGAATTCCGCGAAATATGGCTCGGTTCAAATTAAAATATCAATATGGATTAAAGTATGTGAAAATATCCATAATGCATCCCGACTCAGTATCGGAGAAAAAACCGTGTACTAACCCCTTTGAGTTTTCACCGAAAACTCCATTTCAGCCAAATCTACTCGGTTTCTCGTCCGAATTCCGCGAAATATGGCTCGGTTCAAATTAAAATATCAATATGGATTAAAGTATGTGAAAATATCCATAATGCATCCCGACTCAGTATCGGAGAAAAAACCGTGTACTAACCCCTTTGAGTTTTCACCGAAAACTCCATTTCAGCCAAATCTACTCGTTTCTCGTCCGAATTCCGCGAAATATGGCTCGGTTCAAATTAAAATATCAATATGGATTAAAGTATGTGAAAATATCCATAATGCATCCCGACTCAGTATCGGAGAAAAAACCGTGTACTAACCCCTTTGAGTTTTCACCGAAAACTCTATTTCAGCCAAATCTACTCGTTTCTCGTCCGAATTCCGCGAAATATGGCTCGGTTCAAATTAAAATATCAATATGGATTAAAGTATGTGAAAATATCCATAATGCATCCCGACTCAGTATCGGAGAAAAAACCGTGTACTAACCCCTTTGAGTTTTCACCGAAAACTCCATTTCAGCCAAATCTACTCGGTTTCTCGTCCGAATTCCGCGAAATATGGCTCGGTTCAAATTAAAATATCAATATGGATTAAAGTATGTGAAAATATCCATAATGCATCCCGACTCAGTATCGGAGAAAAAACCGTGTACTAACCCCTTTGAGTTTTCACCGAAAACTCCATTTCAGCCAAATCTACTCGGTTTCTCGTCCGAATTCCGCGAAATATGGCTCGGTTCAAATTAAAATATCAATATGGATTAAAGTATGTGAAAATATCCATAATGCATCCCGACTCAGTATCGGAGAAAAAACCGTGTACTAACCCCTTTGAGTTTTCACCGAAAACTCCATTTCAGCCAAATCTACTCGGTTTCTCGTCCGAATTCCGCGAAATATGGCTCGGTTCAAATTAAAATATCAATATGGATTAAAGTATGTGAAAATATCCATAATGCATCCCGACTCAGTATCGGAGAAAAAACCGTGTACTAACCCCTTTGAGTTTTCACCGAAAACTCCATTTCAGCCAAATCTACTCGGTTTCTCGTCCGAATTCCGCGAAATATGGCTCGGTTCAAATTAAAATATCAATATGGATTAAAGTATGTGAAAATATCCATAATGCATCCCGACTCAGTATCGGAGAAAAAACCGTGTACTAACCCCTTTGAGTTTTCACCGAAAACTCCATTTCAGCCAAATCTACTCGGTTTCTCGTCCGAATTCCGCGAAATATGGCTCGGTTCAAATTAAAATATCAATATGGATTAAAGTATGTGAAAATATCCATAATGCATCCCGACTCAGTATCGGAGAAAAAACCGTGTACTAACCCCTTTGAGTTTTCACCGAAAACTCCATTTCAGCCAAATCTACTCGGTTTCTCGTCCGAATTCCGCGAAATATGGCTCGGTTCAAATTAAAATATCAATATGGATTAAAGTATGTGAAAATATCCATAATGCATCCCGACTCAGTATCGGAGAAAAAACCGTGTACTAACCCCTTTGAGTTTTCACCGAAAACTCCATTTCAGCCAAATCTACTCGTTTCTCGTCCGAATTCCGCGAAATATGGCTCGGTTCAAATTAAAATATCAATATGGATTAAAGTATGTGAAAATATCCATAATGCATCCCGACTCAGTATCGGAGAAAAAACCGTGTACTAACCCCTTTGAGTTTTCACCGAAAACTCCATTTCAGCCAAATCTACTCGGTTTCTCGTCCGAATTCCGCGAAATATGGCTCGGTTCAAATTAAAATATCAATATGGATTAAAGTATGTGAAAATATCCATAATGCATCCCGACTCAGTATCGGAGAAAAAACCGTGTACTAACCCCTTTGAGTTTTCACCGAAAACTCCATTTCAGCCAAATCTACTCGGTTTCTCGTCCGAATTCCGCGAAATATGGCTCGGTTCAAATTAAAATATCAATATGGATTAAAGTATGTGAAAATATCCATAATGCATCCCGACTCAGTATCGGAGAAAAAACCGTGTACTAACCCCTTTGAGTTTTCACCGAAAACTCCATTTCAGCCAAATCTACTCGGTTTCTCGTCCGAATTCCGCGAAATATGGCTCGGTTCAAATTAAAATATCAATATGGATTAAAGTATGTGAAAATATCCATAATGCATCCCGACTCAGTATCGGAGAAAAAACCGTGTACTAACCCCTTTGAGTTTTCACCGAAAACTCCATTTCAGCCAAATCTACTCGGTTTCTCGTCCGAATTCCGCGAAATATGGCTCGGTTCAAATTAAAATATCAATATGGATTAAAGTATGTGAAAATATCCATAATGCATCCCGACTCAGTATCGGAGAAAAAACCGTGTACTAACCCCTTTGAGTTTTCACCGAAAACTCCATTTCAGCCAAATCTACTCGGTTTCTCGTCCGAATTCCGCGAAATATGGCTCGGTTCAAATTAAAATATCAATATGGATTAAAGTATGTGAAAATATCCATAATGCATCCCGACTCAGTATCGGAGAAAAAACCGTGTACTAACCCCTTTGAGTTTTCACCGAAAACTCCATTTCAGCCAAATCTACTCGGTTTCTCGTCCGAATTCCGCGAAATATGGCTCGGTTCAAATTAAAATATCAATATGGATTAAAGTATGTGAAAATATCCATAATGCATCCCGACTCAGTATCGGAGAAAAAACCGTGTACTAACCCCTTTGAGTTTTCACCGAAAACTCCATTTCAGCCAAATCTACTCGGTTTCTCGTCCGAATTCCGCGAAATATGGCTCGGTTCAAATTAAAATATCAATATGGATTAAAGTATGTGAAAATATCCATAATGCATCCCGACTCAGTATCGGAGAAAAAACCGTGTACTAACCCCTTTGAGTTTTCACCGAAAACTCCATTTCAGCCAAATCTACTCGGTTTCTCGTCCGAATTCCGCGAAATATGGCTCGGTTCAAATTAAAATATCAATATGGATTAAAGTATGTGAAAATATCCATAATGCATCCCGACTCAGTATCGGAGAAAAAACCGTGTACTAACCCCTTTGAGTTTTCACCGAAAACTCCATTTCAGCCAAATCTACTCGGTTTCTCGTCCGAATTCCGCGAAATATGGCTCGGTTCAAATTAAAATATCAATATGGATTAAAGTATGTGAAAATATCCATAATGCATCCCGACTCAGTATCGGAGAAAAAACCGTGTACTAACCCCTTTGAGTTTTCACCGAAAACTCCATTTCAGCCAAATCTACTCGGTTTCTCGTCCGAATTCCGCGAAATATGGCTCGGTTCAAATTAAAATATCAATATGGATTAAAGTATGTGAAAATATCCATAATGCATCCCGACTCAGTATCGGAGAAAAAACCGTGTACTAACCCCTTTGAGTTTTCACCGAAAACTCCATTTCAGCCAAATCTACTCGGTTTCTCGTCCGAATTCCGCGAAATATGGCTCGGTTCAAATTAAAATATCAATATGGATTAAAGTATGTGAAAATATCCATAATGCATCCCGACTCAGTATCGGAGAAAAAACCGTGTACTAACCCCTTTGAGTTTTCACCGAAAACTCCATTTCAGCCAAATCTACTCGGTTTCTCGTCCGAATTCCGCGAAATATGGCTCGGTTCAAATTAAAATATCAATATGGATTAAAGTATGTGAAAATATCCATAATGCATCCCGACTCAGTATCGGAGAAAAAACCGTGTACTAACCCCTTTGAGTTTTCACCGAAAACTCCATTTCAGCCAAATCTACTCGGTTTCTCGTCCGAATTCCGCGAAATATGGCTCGGTTCAAATTAAAATATCAATATGGATTAAAGTATGTGAAAATATCCATAATGCATCCCGACTCAGTATCGGAGAAAAAACCGTGTACTAACCCCTTTGAGTTTTCACCGAAAACTCCATTTCAGCCAAATCTACTCGGTTTCTCGTCCGAATTCCGCGAAATATGGCTCGGTTCAAATTAAAATATCAATATGGATTAAAGTATGTGAAAATATCCATAATGCATCCCGACTCAGTATCGGAGAAAAAACCGTGTACTAACCCCTTTGAGTTTTCACCGAAAACTCCATTTCAGCCAAATCTACTCGGTTTCTCGTCCGAATTCCGCGAAATATGGCTCGGTTCAAATTAAAATATCAATATGGATTAAAGTATGTGAAAATATCCATAATGCATCCCGACTCAGTATCGGAGAAAAAACCGTGTACTAACCCCTTTGAGTTTTCACCGAAAACTCCATTTCAGCCAAATCTACTCGGTTTCTCGTCCGAATTCCGCGAAATATGGCTCGGTTCAAATTAAAATATCAATATGGATTAAAGTATGTGAAAATATCCATAATGCATCCCGACTCAGTATCGGAGAAAAAACCGTGTACTAACCCCTTTGAGTTTTCACCGAAAACTCCATTTCAGCCAAATCTACTCGGTTTCTCGTCCGAATTCCGCGAAATATGGCTCGGTTCAAATTAAAATATCAATATGGATTAAAGTATGTGAAAATATCCATAATGCATCCCGACTCAGTATCGGAGAAAAAACCGTGTACTAACCCCTTTGAGTTTTCACCGAAAACTCCATTTCAGCCAAATCTACTCGGTTTCTCGTCCGAATTCCGCGAAATATGGCTCGGTTCAAATTAAAATATCAATATGGATTAAAGTATGTGAAAATATCCATAATGCATCCCGACTCAGTATCGGAGAAAAAACCGTGTACTAACCCCTTTGAGTTTTCACCGAAAACTCCATTTCAGCCAAATCTACTCGGTTTCTCGTCCGAATTCCGCGAAATATGGCTCGGTTCAAATTAAAATATCAATATGGATTAAAGTATGTGAAAATATCCATAATGCATCCCGACTCAGTATCGGAGAAAAAACCGTGTACTAACCCCTTTGAGTTTTCACCGAAAACTCCATTTCAGCCAAATCTACTCGGTTTCTCGTCCGAATTCCGCGAAATATGGCTCGGTTCAAATTAAAATATCAATATGGATTAAAGTATGTGAAAATATCCATAATGCATCCCGACTCAGTATCGGAGAAAAAACCGTGTACTAACCCCTTTGAGTTTTCACCGAAAACTCCATTTCAGCCAAATCTACTCGGTTTCTCGTCCGAATTCCGCGAAATATGGCTCGGTTCAAATTAAAATATCAATATGGATTAAAGTATGTGAAAATATCCATAATGCATCCCGACTCAGTATCGGAGAAAAAACCGTGTACTAACCCCTTTGAGTTTTCACCGAAAACTCCATTTCAGCCAAATCTACTCGTTTCTCGTCCGAATTCCGCGAAATATGGCTCGGTTCAAATTAAAATATCAATATGGATTAAAGTATGTGAAAATATCCATAATGCATCCCGACTCAGTATCGGAGAAAAAACCGTGTACTAACCCCTTTGAGTTTTCACCGAAAACTCCATTTCAGCCAAATCTACTCGGTTTCTCGTCCGAATTCCGCGAAATATGGCTCGGTTCAAATTAAAATATCAATATGGATTAAAGTATGTGAAAATATCCATAATGCATCCCGACTCAGTATCGGAGAAAAAACCGTGTACTAACCCCTTTGAGTTTTCACCGAAAACTCCATTTCAGCCAAATCTACTCGGTTTCTCGTCCGAATTCCGCGAAATATGGCTCGGTTCAAATTAAAATATCAATATGGATTAAAGTATGTGAAAATATCCATAATGCATCCCGACTCAGTATCGGAGAAAAAACCGTGTACTAACCCCTTTGAGTTTTCACCGAAAACTCCATTTCAGCCAAATCTACTCGGTTTCTCGTCCGAATTCCGCGAAATATGGCTCGGTTCAAATTAAAATATCAATATGGATTAAAGTATGTGAAAATATCCATAATGCATCCCGACTCAGTATCGGAGAAAAAACCGTGTACTAACCCCTTTGAGTTTTCACCGAAAACTCCATTTCAGCCAAATCTACTCGGTTTCTCGTCCGAATTCCGCGAAATATGGCTCGGTTCAAATTAAAATATCAATATGGATTAAAGTATGTGAAAATATCCATAATGCATCCCGACTCAGTATCGGAGAAAAAACCGTGTACTAACCCCTTTGAGTTTTCACCGAAAACTCCATTTCAGCCAAATCTACTCGGTTTCTCGTCCGAATTCCGCGAAATATGGCTCGGTTCAAATTAAAATATCAATATGGATTAAAGTATGTGAAAATATCCATAATGCATCCCGACTCAGTATCGGAGAAAAAACCGTGTACTAACCCCTTTGAGTTTTCACCGAAAACTCCATTTCAGCCAAATCTACTCGGTTTCTCGTCCGAATTCCGCGAAATATGGCTCGGTTCAAATTAAAATATCAATATGGATTAAAGTATGTGAAAATATCCATAATGCATCCCGACTCAGTATCGGAGAAAAAACCGTGTACTAACCCCTTTGAGTTTTCACCGAAAACTCCATTTCAGCCAAATCTACTCGGTTTCTCGTCCGAATTCCGCGAAATATGGCTCGGTTCAAATTAAAATATCAATATGGATTAAAGTATGTGAAAATATCCATAATGCATCCCGACTCAGTATCGGAGAAAAAACCGTGTACTAACCCCTTTGAGTTTTCACCGAAAACTCCATTTCAGCCAAATCTACTCGGTTTCTCGTCCGAATTCCGCGAAATATGGCTCGGTTCAAATTAAAATATCAATATGGATTAAAGTATGTGAAAATATCCATAATGCATCCCGACTCAGTATCGGAGAAAAAACCGTGTACTAACCCCTTTGAGTTTTCACCGAAAACTTCATTTCAGCCAAATCTACTCGGTTTCTCGTCCGAATTCCGCGAAATATGGCTCGGTTCAAATTAAAATATCAATATGGATTAAAGTATGTGAAAATATCCATAATGCATCCCGACTCAGTATCGGAGAAAAAACCGTGTACTAACCCCTTTGAGTTTTCACCGAAAACTCCATTTCAGCCAAATCTACTCGGTTTCTCGTCCGAATTCCGCGAAATATGGCTCGGTTCAAATTAAAATATCAATATGGATTAAAGTATGTGAAAATATCCATAATGCATCCCGACTCAGTATCGGAGAAAAAACCGTGTACTAACCCCTTTGAGTTTTCACCGAAAACTCCATTTCAGCCAAATCTACTCGGTTTCTCGTCCGAATTCCGCGAAATATGGCTCGGTTCAAATTAAAATATCAATATGGATTAAAGTATGTGAAAATATCCATAATGCATCCCGACTCAGTATCGGAGAAAAAACCGTGTACTAACCCCTTTGAGTTTTCACCGAAAACTCCATTTCAGCCAAATCTACTCGGTTTCTCGTCCGAATTCCGCGAAATATGGCTCGGTTCAAATTAAAATATCAATATGGATTAAAGTATGTGAAAATATCCATAATGCATCCCGACTCAGTATCGGAGAAAAAACCGTGTACTAACCCCTTTGAGTTTTCACCGAAAACTCCATTTCAGCCAAATCTACTCGGTTTCTCGTCCGAATTCCGCGAAATATGGCTCGGTTCAAATTAAAATATCAATATGGATTAAAGTATGTGAAAATATCCATAATGCATCCCGACTCAGTATCGGAGAAAAAACCGTGTACTAACCCCTTTGAGTTTTCACCGAAAACTCCATTTCAGCCAAATCTACTCGGTTTCTCGTCCGAATTCCGCGAAATATGGCTCGGTTCAAATTAAAATATCAATATGGATTAAAGTATGTGAAAATATCCATAATGCATCCCGACTCAGTATCGGAGAAAAAACCGTGTACTAACCCCTTTGAGTTTTCACCGAAAACTCCATTTCAGCCAAATCTACTCGGTTTCTCGTCCGAATTCCGCGAAATATGGCTCGGTTCAAATTAAAATATCAATATGGATTAAAGTATGTGAAAATATCCATAATGCATCCCGACTCAGTATCGGAGAAAAAACCGTGTACTAACCCCTTTGAGTTTTCACCGAAAACTCCATTTCAGCCAAATCTACTCGTTTCTCGTCCGAATTCCGCGAAATATGGCTCGGTTCAAATTAAAATATCAATATGGATTAAAGTATGTGAAAATATCCATAATGCATCCCGACTCAGTATCGGAGAAAAAACCGTGTACTAACCCCTTTGAGTTTTCACCGAAAACTCCATTTCAGCCAAATCTACTCGGTTTCTCGTCCGAATTCCGCGAAATATGGCTCGGTTCAAATTAAAATATCAATATGGATTAAAGTATGTGAAAATATCCATAATGCATCCCGACTCAGTATCGGAGAAAAAACCGTGTACTAACCCCTTTGAGTTTTCACCGAAAACTCCATTTCAGCCAAATCTACTCGGTTTCTCGTCCGAATTCCGCGAAATATGGCTCGGTTCAAATTAAAATATCAATATGGATTAAAGTATGTGAAAATATCCATAATGCATCCCGACTCAGTATCGGAGAAAAAACCGTGTAC
Source organism: Apium graveolens (assembly GCF_009905375.1). Classification (NCBI taxonomy): domain Eukaryota; kingdom Viridiplantae; phylum Streptophyta; class Magnoliopsida; order Apiales; family Apiaceae; genus Apium; species Apium graveolens. The sequence goes on from NW_027419904.1 coordinate 18,534, forward strand.
TAACCCCTTTGAGTTTTCACCGAAAACTCCATTTCAGCCAAATCTACTCGGTTTCTCGTCCGAATTCCGCGAAATATGGCTCGGTTCAAATTAAAATATCAATATGGATTAAAGTATGTGAAAATATCCATAATGCATCCCGACTCAGTATCGGAGAAAAAACCGTGTACTAACCCCTTTGAGTTTTCACCGAAAACTCCATTTCAGCCAAATCTACTCGGTTTCTCGTCCGAATTCCGCGAAATATGGCTCGGTTCAAATTAAAATATCAATATGGATTAAAGTATGTGAAAATATCCATAATGCATCCCGACTCAGTATCGGAGAAAAAACCGTGTACTAACCCCTTTGAGTTTTCACCGAAAACTCCATTTCAGCCAAATCTACTCGGTTTCTCGTCCGAATTCCGCGAAATATGGCTCGGTTCAAATTAAAATATCAATATGGATTAAAGTATGTGAAAATATCCATAATGCATCCCGACTCAGTATCGGAGAAAAAACCGTGTACTAACCCCTTTGAGTTTTCACCGAAAACTCCATTTCAGCCAAATCTACTCGGTTTCTCGTCCGAATTCCGCGAAATATGGCTCGGTTCAAATTAAAATATCAATATGGATTAAAGTATGTGAAAATATCCATAATGCATCCCGACTCAGTATCGGAGAAAAAACCGTGTACTAACCCCTTTGAGTTTTCACCGAAAACTCCATTTCAGCCAAATCTACTCGGTTTCTCGTCCGAATTCCGCGAAATATGGCTCGGTTCAAATTAAAATATCAATATGGATTAAAGTATGTGAAAATATCCATAATGCATCCCGACTCAGTATCGGAGAAAAAACCGTGTACTAACCCCTTTGAGTTTTCACCGAAAACTCCATTTCAGCCAAATCTACTCGGTTTCTCGTCCGAATTCCGCGAAATATGGCTCGGTTCAAATTAAAATATCAATATGGATTAAAGTATGTGAAAATATCCATAATGCATCCCGACTCAGTATCGGAGAAAAAACCGTGTACTAACCCCTTTGAGTTTTCACCGAAAACTCCATTTCAGCCAAATCTACTCGGTTTCTCGTCCGAATTCCGCGAAATATGGCTCGGTTCAAATTAAAATATCAATATGGATTAAAGTATGTGAAAATATCCATAATGCATCCCGACTCAGTATCGGAGAAAAAACCGTGTACTAACCCCTTTGAGTTTTCACCGAAAACTCCATTTCAGCCAAATCTACTCGGTTTCTCGTCCGAATTCCGCGAAATATGGCTCGGTTCAAATTAAAATATCAATATGGATTAAAGTATGTGAAAATATCCATAATGCATCCCGACTCAGTATCGGAGAAAAAACCGTGTACTAACCCCTTTGAGTTTTCACCGAAAACTCCATTTCAGCCAAATCTACTCGGTTTCTCGTCCGAATTCCGCGAAATATGGCTCGGTTCAAATTAAAATATCAATATGGATTAAAGTATGTGAAAATATCCATAATGCATCCCGACTCAGTATCGGAGAAAAAACCGTGTACTAACCCCTTTGAGTTTTCACCGAAAACTCCATTTCAGCCAAATCTACTCGTTTCTCGTCCGAATTCCGCGAAATATGGCTCGGTTCAAATTAAAATATCAATATGGATTAAAGTATGTGAAAATATCCATAATGCATCCCGACTCAGTATCGGAGAAAAAACCGTGTACTAACCCCTTTGAGTTTTCACCGAAAACTCCATTTCAGCCAAATCTACTCGGTTTCTCGTCCGAATTCCGCGAAATATGGCTCGGTTCAAATTAAAATATCAATATGGATTAAAGTATGTGAAAATATCCATAATGCATCCCGACTCAGTATCGGAGAAAAAACCGTGTACTAACCCCTTTGAGTTTTCACCGAAAACTCCATTTCAGCCAAATCTACTCGGTTTCTCGTCCGAATTCCGCGAAATATGGCTCGGTTCAAATTAAAATATCAATATGGATTAAAGTATGTGAAAATATCCATAATGCATCCCGACTCAGTATCGGAGAAAAAACCGTGTACTAACCCCTTTGAGTTTTCACCGAAAACTCCATTTCAGCCAAATCTACTCGGTTTCTCGTCCGAATTCCGCGAAATATGGCTCGGTTCAAATTAAAATATCAATATGGATTAAAGTATGTGAAAATATCCATAATGCATCCCGACTCAGTATCGGAGAAAAAACCGTGTACTAACCCCTTTGAGTTTTCACCGAAAACTCCATTTCAGCCAAATCTACTCGGTTTCTCGTCCGAATTCCGCGAAATATGGCTCGGTTCAAATTAAAATATCAATATGGATTAAAGTATGTGAAAATATCCATAATGCATCCCGACTCAGTATCGGAGAAAAAACCGTGTACTAACCCCTTTGAGTTTTCACCGAAAACTCCATTTCAGCCAAATCTACTCGGTTTCTCGTCCGAATTCCGCGAAATATGGCTCGGTTCAAATTAAAATATCAATATGGATTAAAGTATGTGAAAATATCCATAATGCATCCCGACTCAGTATCGGAGAAAAAACCGTGTACTAACCCCTTTGAGTTTTCACCGAAAACTCCATTTCAGCCAAATCTACTCGTTTCTCGTCCGAATTCCGCGAAATATGGCTCGGTTCAAATTAAAATATCAATATGGATTAAAGTATGTGAAAATATCCATAATGCATCCCGACTCAGTATCGGAGAAAAAACCGTGTACTAACCCCTTTGAGTTTTCACCGAAAACTCCATTTCAGCCAAATCTACTCGGTTTCTCGTCCGAATTCCGCGAAATATGGCTCGGTTCAAATTAAAATATCAATATGGATTAAAGTATGTGAAAATATCCATAATGCATCCCGACTCAGTATCGGAGAAAAAACCGTGTACTAACCCCTTTGAGTTTTCACCGAAAACTCCATTTCAGCCAAATCTACTCGGTTTCTCGTCCGAATTCCGCGAAATATGGCTCGGTTCAAATTAAAATATCAATATGGATTAAAGTATGTGAAAATATCCATAATGCATCCCGACTCAGTATCGGAGAAAAAACCGTGTACTAACCCCTTTGAGTTTTCACCGAAAACTCCATTTCAGCCAAATCTACTCGGTTTCTCGTCCGAATTCCGCGAAATATGGCTCGGTTCAAATTAAAATATCAATATGGATTAAAGTATGTGAAAATATCCATAATGCATCCCGACTCAGTATCGGAGAAAAAACCGTGTACTAACCCCTTTGAGTTTTCACCGAAAACTCCATTTCAGCCAAATCTACTCGGTTTCTCGTCCGAATTCCGCGAAATATGGCTCGGTTCAAATTAAAATATCAATATGGATTAAAGTATGTGAAAATATCCATAATGCATCCCGACTCAGTATCGGAGAAAAAACCGTGTACTAACCCCTTTGAGTTTTCACCGAAAACTCCATTTCAGCCAAATCTACTCGGTTTCTCGTCCGAATTCCGCGAAATATGGCTCGGTTCAAATTAAAATATCAATATGGATTAAAGTATGTGAAAATATCCATAATGCATCCCGACTCAGTATCGGAGAAAAAACCGTGTACTAACCCCTTTGAGTTTTCACCGAAAACTCCATTTCAGCCAAATCTACTCGTTTCTCGTCCGAATTCCGCGAAATATGGCTCGGTTCAAATTAAAATATCAATATGGATTAAAGTATGTGAAAATATCCATAATGCATCCCGACTCAGTATCGGAGAAAAAACCGTGTACTAACCCCTTTGAGTTTTCACCGAAAACTCCATTTCAGCCAAATCTACTCGGTTTCTCGTCCGAATTCCGCGAAATATGGCTCGGTTCAAATTAAAATATCAATATGGATTAAAGTATGTGAAAATATCCATAATGCATCCCGACTCAGTATCGGAGAAAAAACCGTGTACTAACCCCTTTGAGTTTTCACCGAAAACTCCATTTCAGCCAAATCTACTCGGTTTCTCGTCCGAATTCCGCGAAATATGGCTCGGTTCAAATTAAAATATCAATATGGATTAAAGTATGTGAAAATATCCATAATGCATCCCGACTCAGTATCGGAGAAAAAACCGTGTACTAACCCCTTTGAGTTTTCACCGAAAACTCCATTTCAGCCAAATCTACTCGGTTTCTCGTCCGAATTCCGCGAAATATGGCTCGGTTCAAATTAAAATATCAATATGGATTAAAGTATGTGAAAATATCCATAATGCATCCCGACTCAGTATCGGAGAAAAAACCGTGTACTAACCCCTTTGAGTTTTCACCGAAAACTCCATTTCAGCCAAATCTACTCGGTTTCTCGTCCGAATTCCGCGAAATATGGCTCGGTTCAAATTAAAATATCAATATGGATTAAAGTATGTGAAAATATCCATAATGCATCCCGACTCAGTATCGGAGAAAAAACCGTGTACTAACCCCTTTGAGTTTTCACCGAAAACTCCATTTCAGCCAAATCTACTCGGTTTCTCGTCCGAATTCCGCGAAATATGGCTCGGTTCAAATTAAAATATCAATATGGATTAAAGTATGTGAAAATATCCATAATGCATCCCGACTCAGTATCGGAGAAAAAACCGTGTACTAACCCCTTTGAGTTTTCACCGAAAACTCCATTTCAGCCAAATCTACTCGTTTCTCGTCCGAATTCCGCGAAATATGGCTCGGTTCAAATTAAAATATCAATATGGATTAAAGTATGTGAAAATATCCATAATGCATCCCGACTCAGTATCGGAGAAAAAACCGTGTACTAACCCCTTTGAGTTTTCACCGAAAACTCCATTTCAGCCAAATCTACTCGTTTCTCGTCCGAATTCCGCGAAATATGGCTCGGTTCAAATTAAAATATCAATATGGATTAAAGTATGTGAAAATATCCATAATGCATCCCGACTCAGTATCGGAGAAAAAACCGTGTACTAACCCCTTTGAGTTTTCACCGAAAACTCTATTTCAGCCAAATCTACTCGGTTTCTCGTCCGAATTCCGCGAAATATGGCTCGGTTCAAATTAAAATATCAATATGGATTAAAGTATGTGAAAATATCCATAATGCATCCCGACTCAGTATCGGAGAAAAAACCGTGTACTAACCCCTTTGAGTTTTCACCGAAAACTCCATTTCAGCCAAATCTACTCGGTTTCTCGTCCGAATTCCGCGAAATATGGCTCGGTTCAAATTAAAATATCAATATGGATTAAAGTATGTGAAAATATCCATAATGCATCCCGACTCAGTATCGGAGAAAAAACCGTGTACTAACCCCTTTGAGTTTTCACCGAAAACTCCATTTCAGCCAAATCTACTCGGTTTCTCGTCCGAATTCCGCGAAATATGGCTCGGTTCAAATTAAAATATCAATATGGATTAAAGTATGTGAAAATATCCATAATGCATCCCGACTCAGTATCGGAGAAAAAACCGTGTACTAACCCCTTTGAGTTTTCACCGAAAACTCCATTTCAGCCAAATCTACTCGGTTTCTCGTCCGAATTCCGCGAAATATGGCTCGGTTCAAATTAAAATATCAATATGGATTAAAGTATGTGAAAATATCCATAATGCATCCCGACTCAGTATCGGAGAAAAAACCGTGTACTAACCCCTTTGAGTTTTCACCGAAAACTCCATTTCAGCCAAATCTACTCGGTTTCTCGTCCGAATTCCGCGAAATATGGCTCGGTTCAAATTAAAATATCAATATGGATTAAAGTATGTGAAAATATCCATAATGCATCCCGACTCAGTATCGGAGAAAAAACCGTGTACTAACCCCTTTGAGTTTTCACCGAAAACTCTATTTCAGCCAAATCTACTCGGTTTCTCGTCCGAATTCCGCGAAATATGGCTCGGTTCAAATTAAAATATCAATATGGATTAAAGTATGTGAAAATATCCATAATGCATCCCGACTCAGTATCGGAGAAAAAACCGTGTACTAACCCCTTTGAGTTTTCACCGAAAACTCCATTTCAGCCAAATCTACTCGGTTTCTCGTCCGAATTCCGCGAAATATGGCTCGGTTCAAATTAAAATATCAATATGGATTAAAGTATGTGAAAATATCCATAATGCATCCCGACTCAGTATCGGAGAAAAAACCGTGTACTAACCCCTTTGAGTTTTCACCGAAAACTCCATTTCAGCCAAATCTACTCGGTTTCTCGTCCGAATTCCGCGAAATATGGCTCGGTTCAAATTAAAATATCAATATGGATTAAAGTATGTGAAAATATCCATAATGCATCCCGACTCAGTATCGGAGAAAAAACCGTGTACTAACCCCTTTGAGTTTTCACCGAAAACTCCATTTCAGCCAAATCTACTCGGTTTCTCGTCCGAATTCCGCGAAATATGGCTCGGTTCAAATTAAAATATCAATATGGATTAAAGTATGTGAAAATATCCATAATGCATCCCGACTCAGTATCGGAGAAAAAACCGTGTACTAACCCCTTTGAGTTTTCACCGAAAACTCCATTTCAGCCAAATCTACTCGGTTTCTCGTCCGAATTCCGCGAAATATGGCTCGGTTCAAATTAAAATATCAATATGGATTAAAGTATGTGAAAATATCCATAATGCATCCCGACTCAGTATCGGAGAAAAAACCGTGTACTAACCCCTTTGAGTTTTCACCGAAAACTCCATTTCAGCCAAATCTACTCGGTTTCTCGTCCGAATTCCGCGAAATATGGCTCGGTTCAAATTAAAATATCAATATGGATTAAAGTATGTGAAAATATCCATAATGCATCCCGACTCAGTATCGGAGAAAAAACCGTGTACTAACCCCTTTGAGTTTTCACCGAAAACTCCATTTCAGCCAAATCTACTCGGTTTCTCGTCCGAATTCCGCGAAATATGGCTCGGTTCAAATTAAAATATCAATATGGATTAAAGTATGTGAAAATATCCATAATGCATCCCGACTCAGTATCGGAGAAAAAACCGTGTACTAACCCCTTTGAGTTTTCACCGAAAACTCCATTTCAGCCAAATCTACTCGGTTTCTCGTCCGAATTCCGCGAAATATGGCTCGGTTCAAATTAAAATATCAATATGGATTAAAGTATGTGAAAATATCCATAATGCATCCCGACTCAGTATCGGAGAAAAAACCGTGTACTAACCCCTTTGAGTTTTCACCGAAAACTCCATTTCAGCCAAATCTACTCGGTTTCTCGTCCGAATTCCGCGAAATATGGCTCGGTTCAAATTAAAATATCAATATGGATTAAAGTATGTGAAAATATCCATAATGCATCCCGACTCAGTATCGGAGAAAAAACCGTGTACTAACCCCTTTGAGTTTTCACCGAAAACTCCATTTCAGCCAAATCTACTCGGTTTCTCGTCCGAATTCCGCGAAATATGGCTCGGTTCAAATTAAAATATCAATATGGATTAAAGTATGTGAAAATATCCATAATGCATCCCGACTCAGTATCGGAGAAAAAACCGTGTACTAACCCCTTTGAGTTTTCACCGAAAACTCCATTTCAGCCAAATCTACTCGTTTCTCGTCCGAATTCCGCGAAATATGGCTCGGTTCAAATTAAAATATCAATATGGATTAAAGTATGTGAAAATATCCATAATGCATCCCGACTCAGTATCGGAGAAAAAACCGTGTACTAACCCCTTTGAGTTTTCACCGAAAACTCCATTTCAGCCAAATCTACTCGGTTTCTCGTCCGAATTCCGCGAAATATGGCTCGGTTCAAATTAAAATATCAATATGGATTAAAGTATGTGAAAATATCCATAATGCATCCCGACTCAGTATCGGAGAAAAAACCGTGTACTAACCCCTTTGAGTTTTCACCGAAAACTCCATTTCAGCCAAATCTACTCGTTTCTCGTCCGAATTCCGCGAAATATGGCTCGGTTCAAATTAAAATATCAATATGGATTAAAGTATGTGAAAATATCCATAATGCATCCCGACTCAGTATCGGAGAAAAAACCGTGTACTAACCCCTTTGAGTTTTCACCGAAAACTCCATTTCAGCCAAATCTACTCGGTTTCTCGTCCGAATTCCGCGAAATATGGCTCGGTTCAAATTAAAATATCAATATGGATTAAAGTATGTGAAAATATCCATAATGCATCCCGACTCAGTATCGGAGAAAAAACCGTGTACTAACCCCTTTGAGTTTTCACCGAAAACTCCATTTCAGCCAAATCTACTCGTTTCTCGTCCGAATTCCGCGAAATATGGCTCGGTTCAAATTAAAATATCAATATGGATTAAAGTATGTGAAAATATCCATAATGCATCCCGACTCAGTATCGGAGAAAAAACCGTGTACTAACCCCTTTGAGTTTTCACCGAAAACTCCATTTCAGCCAAATCTACTCGGTTTCTCGTCCGAATTCCGCGAAATATGGCTCGGTTCAAATTAAAATATCAATATGGATTAAAGTATGTGAAAATATCCATAATGCATCCCGACTCAGTATCGGAGAAAAAACCGTGTACTAACCCCTTTGAGTTTTCACCGAAAACTCTATTTCAGCCAAATCTACTCGTTTCTCGTCCGAATTCCGCGAAATATGGCTCGGTTCAAATTAAAATATCAATATGGATTAAAGTATGTGAAAATATCCATAATGCATCCCGACTCAGTATCGGAGAAAAAACCGTGTACTAACCCCTTTGAGTTTTCACCGAAAACTCCATTTCAGCCAAATCTACTCGGTTTCTCGTCCGAATTCCGCGAAATATGGCTCGGTTCAAATTAAAATATCAATATGGATTAAAGTATGTGAAAATATCCATAATGCATCCCGACTCAGTATCGGAGAAAAAACCGTGTACTAACCCCTTTGAGTTTTCACCGAAAACTCCATTTCAGCCAAATCTACTCGGTTTCTCGTCCGAATTCCGCGAAATATGGCTCGGTTCAAATTAAAATATCAATATGGATTAAAGTATGTGAAAATATCCATAATGCATCCCGACTCAGTATCGGAGAAAAAACCGTGTACTAACCCCTTTGAGTTTTCACCGAAAACTCCATTTCAGCCAAATCTACTCGGTTTCTCGTCCGAATTCCGCGAAATATGGCTCGGTTCAAATTAAAATATCAATATGGATTAAAGTATGTGAAAATATCCATAATGCATCCCGACTCAGTATCGGAGAAAAAACCGTGTACTAACCCCTTTGAGTTTTCACCGAAAACTCCATTTCAGCCAAATCTACTCGGTTTCTCGTCCGAATTCCGCGAAATATGGCTCGGTTCAAATTAAAATATCAATATGGATTAAAGTATGTGAAAATATCCATAATGCATCCCGACTCAGTATCGGAGAAAAAACCGTGTACTAACCCCTTTGAGTTTTCACCGAAAACTCCATTTCAGCCAAATCTACTCGGTTTCTCGTCCGAATTCCGCGAAATATGGCTCGGTTCAAATTAAAATATCAATATGGATTAAAGTATGTGAAAATATCCATAATGCATCCCGACTCAGTATCGGAGAAAAAACCGTGTACTAACCCCTTTGAGTTTTCACCGAAAACTCCATTTCAGCCAAATCTACTCGGTTTCTCGTCCGAATTCCGCGAAATATGGCTCGGTTCAAATTAAAATATCAATATGGATTAAAGTATGTGAAAATATCCATAATGCATCCCGACTCAGTATCGGAGAAAAAACCGTGTACTAACCCCTTTGAGTTTTCACCGAAAACTCCATTTCAGCCAAATCTACTCGGTTTCTCGTCCGAATTCCGCGAAATATGGCTCGGTTCAAATTAAAATATCAATATGGATTAAAGTATGTGAAAATATCCATAATGCATCCCGACTCAGTATCGGAGAAAAAACCGTGTACTAACCCCTTTGAGTTTTCACCGAAAACTCCATTTCAGCCAAATCTACTCGGTTTCTCGTCCGAATTCCGCGAAATATGGCTCGGTTCAAATTAAAATATCAATATGGATTAAAGTATGTGAAAATATCCATAATGCATCCCGACTCAGTATCGGAGAAAAAACCGTGTACTAACCCCTTTGAGTTTTCACCGAAAACTCCATTTCAGCCAAATCTACTCGTTTCTCGTCCGAATTCCGCGAAATATGGCTCGGTTCAAATTAAAATATCAATATGGATTAAAGTATGTGAAAATATCCATAATGCATCCCGACTCAGTATCGGAGAAAAAACCGTGTACTAACCCCTTTGAGTTTTCACCGAAAACTCCATTTCAGCCAAATCTACTCGGTTTCTCGTCCGAATTCCGCGAAATATGGCTCGGTTCAAATTAAAATATCAATATGGATTAAAGTATGTGAAAATATCCATAATGCATCCCGACTCAGTATCGGAGAAAAAACCGTGTACTAACCCCTTTGAGTTTTCACCGAAAACTCCATTTCAGCCAAATCTACTCGTTTCTCGTCCGAATTCCGCGAAATATGGCTCGGTTCAAATTAAAATATCAATATGGATTAAAGTATGTGAAAATATCCATAATGCATCCCGACTCAGTATCGGAGAAAAAACCGTGTACTAACCCCTTTGAGTTTTCACCGAAAACTCCATTTCAGCCAAATCTACTCGGTTTCTCGTCCGAATTCCGCGAAATATGGCTCGGTTCAAATTAAAATATCAATATGGATTAAAGTATGTGAAAATATCCATAATGCATCCCGACTCAGTATCGGAGAAAAAACCGTGTACTAACCCCTTTGAGTTTTCACCGAAAACTCCATTTCAGCCAAATCTACTCGGTTTCTCGTCCGAATTCCGCGAAATATGGCTCGGTTCAAATTAAAATATCAATATGGATTAAAGTATGTGAAAATATCCATAATGCATCCCGACTCAGTATCGGAGAAAAAACCGTGTACTAACCCCTTTGAGTTTTCACCGAAAACTCCATTTCAGCCAAATCTACTCGGTTTCTCGTCCGAATTCCGCGAAATATGGCTCGGTTCAAATTAAAATATCAATATGGATTAAAGTATGTGAAAATATCCATAATGCATCCCGACTCAGTATCGGAGAAAAAACCGTGTACTAACCCCTTTGAGTTTTCACCGAAAACTCCATTTCAGCCAAATCTACTCGGTTTCTCGTCCGAATTCCGCGAAATATGGCTCGGTTCAAATTAAAATATCAATATGGATTAAAGTATGTGAAAATATCCATAATGCATCCCGACTCAGTATCGGAGAAAAAACCGTGTACTAACCCCTTTGAGTTTTCACCGAAAACTCCATTTCAGCCAAATCTACTCGTTTCTCGTCCGAATTCCGCGAAATATGGCTCGGTTCAAATTAAAATATCAATATGGATTAAAGTATGTGAAAATATCCATAATGCATCCCGACTCAGTATCGGAGAAAAAACCGTGTACTAACCCCTTTGAGTTTTCACCGAAAACTCCATTTCAGCCAAATCTACTCGGTTTCTCGTCCGAATTCCGCGAAATATGGCTCGGTTCAAATTAAAATATCAATATGGATTAAAGTATGTGAAAATATCCATAATGCATCCCGACTCAGTATCGGAGAAAAAACCGTGTACTAACCCCTTTGAGTTTTCACCGAAAACTCCATTTCAGCCAAATCTACTCGGTTTCTCGTCCGAATTCCGCGAAATATGGCTCGGTTCAAATTAAAATATCAATATGGATTAAAGTATGTGAAAATATCCATAATGCATCCCGACTCAGTATCGGAGAAAAAACCGTGTACTAACCCCTTTGAGTTTTCACCGAAAACTCCATTTCAGCCAAATCTACTCGGTTTCTCGTCCGAATTCCGCGAAATATGGCTCGGTTCAAATTAAAATATCAATATGGATTAAAGTATGTGAAAATATCCATAATGCATCCCGACTCAGTATCGGAGAAAAAACCGTGTACTAACCCCTTTGAGTTTTCACCGAAAACTCCATTTCAGCCAAATCTACTCGGTTTCTCGTCCGAATTCCGCGAAATATGGCTCGGTTCAAATTAAAATATCAATATGGATTAAAGTATGTGAAAATATCCATAATGCATCCCGACTCAGTATCGGAGAAAAAACCGTGTACTAACCCCTTTGAGTTTTCACCGAAAACTCCATTTCAGCCAAATCTACTCGTTTCTCGTCCGAATTCCGCGAAATATGGCTCGGTTCAAATTAAAATATCAATATGGATTAAAGTATGTGAAAATATCCATAATGCATCCCGACTCAGTATCGGAGAAAAAACCGTGTACTAACCCCTTTGAGTTTTCACCGAAAACTCCATTTCAGCCAAATCTACTCGGTTTCTCGTCCGAATTCCGCGAAATATGGCTCGGTTCAAATTAAAATATCAATATGGATTAAAGTATGTGAAAATATCCATAATGCATCCCGACTCAGTATCGGAGAAAAAACCGTGTACTAACCCCTTTGAGTTTTCACCGAAAACTCCATTTCAGCCAAATCTACTCGGTTTCTCGTCCGAATTCCGCGAAATATGGCTCGGTTCAAATTAAAATATCAATATGGATTAAAGTATGTGAAAATATCCATAATGCATCCCGACTCAGTATCGGAGAAAAAACCGTGTACTAACCCCTTTGAGTTTTCACCGAAAACTCCATTTCAGCCAAATCTACTCGTTTCTCGTCCGAATTCCGCGAAATATGGCTCGGTTCAAATTAAAATATCAATATGGATTAAAGTATGTGAAAATATCCATAATGCATCCCGACTCAGTATCGGAGAAAAAACCGTGTACTAACCCCTTTGAGTTTTCACCGAAAACTCCATTTCAGCCAAATCTACTCGGTTTCTCGTCCGAATTCCGCGAAATATGGCTCGGTTCAAATTAAAATATCAATATGGATTAAAGTATGTGAAAATATCCATAATGCATCCCGACTCAGTATCGGAGAAAAAACCGTGTACTAACCCCTTTGAGTTTTCACCGAAAACTCCATTTCAGCCAAATCTACTCGGTTTCTCGTCCGAATTCCGCGAAATATGGCTCGGTTCAAATTAAAATATCAATATGGATTAAAGTATGTGAAAATATCCATAATGCATCCCGACTCAGTATCGGAGAAAAAACCGTGTACTAACCCCTTTGAGTTTTCACCGAAAACTCCATTTCAGCCAAATCTACTCGGTTTCTCGTCCGAATTCCGCGAAATATGGCTCGGTTCAAATTAAAATATCAATATGGATTAAAGTATGTGAAAATATCCATAATGCATCCCGACTCAGTATCGGAGAAAAAACCGTGTACTAACCCCTTTGAGTTTTCACCGAAAACTCCATTTCAGCCAAATCTACTCGGTTTCTCGTCCGAATTCCGCGAAATATGGCTCGGTTCAAATTAAAATATCAATATGGATTAAAGTATGTGAAAATATCCATAATGCATCCCGACTCAGTATCGGAGAAAAAACCGTGTACTAACCCCTTTGAGTTTTCACCGAAAACTCCATTTCAGCCAAATCTACTCGGTTTCTCGTCCGAATTCCGCGAAATATGGCTCGGTTCAAATTAAAATATCAATATGGATTAAAGTATGTGAAAATATCCATAATGCATCCCGACTCAGTATCGGAGAAAAAACCGTGTACTAACCCCTTTGAGTTTTCACCGAAAACTCCATTTCAGCCAAATCTACTCGGTTTCTCGTCCGAATTCCGCGAAATATGGCTCGGTTCAAATTAAAATATCAATATGGATTAAAGTATGTGAAAATATCCATAATGCATCCCGACTCAGTATCGGAGAAAAAACCGTGTACTAACCCCTTTGAGTTTTCACCGAAAACTCCATTTCAGCCAAATCTACTCGGTTTCTCGTCCGAATTCCGCGAAATATGGCTCGGTTCAAATTAAAATATCAATATGGATTAAAGTATGTGAAAATATCCATAATGCATCCCGACTCAGTATCGGAGAAAAAACCGTGTACTAACCCCTTTGAGTTTTCACCGAAAACTCCATTTCAGCCAAATCTACTCGGTTTCTCGTCCGAATTCCGCGAAATATGGCTCGGTTCAAATTAAAATATCAATATGGATTAAAGTATGTGAAAATATCCATAATGCATCCCGACTCAGTATCGGAGAAAAAACCGTGTACTAACCCCTTTGAGTTTTCACCGAAAACTCCATTTCAGCCAAATCTACTCGGTTTCTCGTCCGAATTCCGCGAAATATGGCTCGGTTCAAATTAAAATATCAATATGGATTAAAGTATGTGAAAATATCCATAATGCATCCCGACTCAGTATCGGAGAAAAAACCGTGTACTAACCCCTTTGAGTTTTCACCGAAAACTCCATTTCAGCCAAATCTACTCGGTTTCTCGTCCGAATTCCGCGAAATATGGCTCGGTTCAAATTAAAATATCAATATGGATTAAAGTATGTGAAAATATCCATAATGCATCCCGACTCAGTATCGGAGAAAAAACCGTGTACTAACCCCTTTGAGTTTTCACCGAAAACTCCATTTCAGCCAAATCTACTCGGTTTCTCGTCCGAATTCCGCGAAATATGGCTCGGTTCAAATTAAAATATCAATATGGATTAAAGTATGTGAAAATATCCATAATGCATCCCGACTCAGTATCGGAGAAAAAACCGTGTACTAACCCCTTTGAGTTTTCACCGAAAACTCCATTTCAGCCAAATCTACTCGGTTTCTCGTCCGAATTCCGCGAAATATGGCTCGGTTCAAATTAAAATATCAATATGGATTAAAGTATGTGAAAATATCCATAATGCATCCCGACTCAGTATCGGAGAAAAAACCGTGTACTAACCCCTTTGAGTTTTCACCGAAAACTCCATTTCAGCCAAATCTACTCGGTTTCTCGTCCGAATTCCGCGAAATATGGCTCGGTTCAAATTAAAATATCAATATGGATTAAAGTATGTGAAAATATCCATAATGCATCCCGACTCAGTATCGGAGAAAAAACCGTGTACTAACCCCTTTGAGTTTTCACCGAAAACTCCATTTCAGCCAAATCTACTCGGTTTCTCGTCCGAATTCCGCGAAATATGGCTCGGTTCAAATTAAAATATCAATATGGATTAAAGTATGTGAAAATATCCATAATGCATCCCGACTCAGTATCGGAGAAAAAACCGTGTACTAACCCCTTTGAGTTTTCACCGAAAACTCCATTTCAGCCAAATCTACTCGGTTTCTCGTCCGAATTCCGCGAAATATGGCTCGGTTCAAATTAAAATATCAATATGGATTAAAGTATGTGAAAATATCCATAATGCATCCCGACTCAGTATCGGAGAAAAAACCGTGTACTAACCCCTTTGAGTTTTCACCGAAAACTCCATTTCAGCCAAATCTACTCGGTTTCTCGTCCGAATTCCGCGAAATATGGCTCGGTTCAAATTAAAATATCAATATGGATTAAAGTATGTGAAAATATCCATAATGCATCCCGACTCAGTATCGGAGAAAAAACCGTGTACTAACCCCTTTGAGTTTTCACCGAAAACTCCATTTCAGCCAAATCTACTCGGTTTCTCGTCCGAATTCCGCGAAATATGGCTCGGTTCAAATTAAAATATCAATATGGATTAAAGTATGTGAAAATATCCATAATGCATCCCGACTCAGTATCGGAGAAAAAACCGTGTACTAACCCCTTTGAGTTTTCACCGAAAACTCCATTTCAGCCAAATCTACTCGTTTCTCGTCCGAATTCCGCGAAATATGGCTCGGTTCAAATTAAAATATCAATATGGATTAAAGTATGTGAAAATATCCATAATGCATCCCGACTCAGTATCGGAGAAAAAACCGTGTACTAACCCCTTTGAGTTTTCACCGAAAACTCCATTTCAGCCAAATCTACTCGGTTTCTCGTCCGAATTCCGCGAAATATGGCTCGGTTCAAATTAAAATATCAATATGGATTAAAGTATGTGAAAATATCCATAATGCATCCCGACTCAGTATCGGAGAAAAAACCGTGTACTAACCCCTTTGAGTTTTCACCGAAAACTCCATTTCAGCCAAATCTACTCGTTTCTCGTCCGAATTCCGCGAAATATGGCTCGGTTCAAATTAAAATATCAATATGGATTAAAGTATGTGAAAATATCCATAATGCATCCCGACTCAGTATCGGAGAAAAAACCGTGTACTAACCCCTTTGAGTTTTCACCGAAAACTCCATTTCAGCCAAATCTACTCGGTTTCTCGTCCGAATTCCGCGAAATATGGCTCGGTTCAAATTAAAATATCAATATGGATTAAAGTATGTGAAAATATCCATAATGCATCCCGACTCAGTATCGGAGAAAAAACCGTGTACTAACCCCTTTGAGTTTTCACCGAAAACTCCATTTCAGCCAAATCTACTCGGTTTCTCGTCCGAATTCCGCGAAATATGGCTCGGTTCAAATTAAAATATCAATATGGATTAAAGTATGTGAAAATATCCATAATGCATCCCGACTCAGTATCGGAGAAAAAACCGTGTACTAACCCCTTTGAGTTTTCACCGAAAACTCCATTTCAGCCAAATCTACTCGGTTTCTCGTCCGAATTCCGCGAAATATGGCTCGGTTCAAATTAAAATATCAATATGGATTAAAGTATGTGAAAATATCCATAATGCATCCCGACTCAGTATCGGAGAAAAAACCGTGTACTAACCCCTTTGAGTTTTCACCGAAAACTCCATTTCAGCCAAATCTACTCGGTTTCTCGTCCGAATTCCGCGAAATATGGCTCGGTTCAAATTAAAATATCAATATGGATTAAAGTATGTGAAAATATCCATAATGCATCCCGACTCAGTATCGGAGAAAAAACCGTGTACTAACCCCTTTGAGTTTTCACCGAAAACTCCATTTCAGCCAAATCTACTCGGTTTCTCGTCCGAATTCCGCGAAATATGGCTCGGTTCAAATTAAAATATCAATATGGATTAAAGTATGTGAAAATATCCATAATGCATCCCGACTCAGTATCGGAGAAAAAACCGTGTACTAACCCCTTTGAGTTTTCACCGAAAACTCCATTTCAGCCAAATCTACTCGGTTTCTCGTCCGAATTCCGCGAAATATGGCTCGGTTCAAATTAAAATATCAATATGGATTAAAGTATGTGAAAATATCCATAATGCATCCCGACTCAGTATCGGAGAAAAAACCGTGTACTAACCCCTTTGAGTTTTCACCGAAAACTCCATTTCAGCCAAATCTACTCGGTTTCTCGTCCGAATTCCGCGAAATATGGCTCGGTTCAAATTAAAATATCAATATGGATTAAAGTATGTGAAAATATCCATAATGCATCCCGACTCAGTATCGGAGAAAAAACCGTGTACTAACCCCTTTGAGTTTTCACCGAAAACTCCATTTCAGCCAAATCTACTCGGTTTCTCGTCCGAATTCCGCGAAATATGGCTCGGTTCAAATTAAAATATCAATATGGATTAAAGTATGTGAAAATATCCATAATGCATCCCGACTCAGTATCGGAGAAAAAACCGTGTACTAACCCCTTTGAGTTTTCACCGAAAACTCCATTTCAGCCAAATCTACTCGGTTTCTCGTCCGAATTCCGCGAAATATGGCTCGGTTCAAATTAAAATATCAATATGGATTAAAGTATGTGAAAATATCCATAATGCATCCCGACTCAGTATCGGAGAAAAAACCGTGTACTAACCCCTTTGAGTTTTCACCGAAAACTCCATTTCAGCCAAATCTACTCGGTTTCTCGTCCGAATTCCGCGAAATATGGCTCGGTTCAAATTAAAATATCAATATGGATTAAAGTATGTGAAAATATCCATAATGCATCCCGACTCAGTATCGGAGAAAAAACCGTGTACTAACCCCTTTGAGTTTTCACCGAAAACTCCATTTCAGCCAAATCTACTCGGTTTCTCGTCCGAATTCCGCGAAATATGGCTCGGTTCAAATTAAAATATCAATATGGATTAAAGTATGTGAAAATATCCATAATGCATCCCGACTCAGTATCGGAGAAAAAACCGTGTACTAACCCCTTTGAGTTTTCACCGAAAACTCCATTTCAGCCAAATCTACTCGGTTTCTCGTCCGAATTCCGCGAAATATGGCTCGGTTCAAATTAAAATATCAATATGGATTAAAGTATGTGAAAATATCCATAATGCATCCCGACTCAGTATCGGAGAAAAAACCGTGTACTAACCCCTTTGAGTTTTCACCGAAAACTCCATTTCAGCCAAATCTACTCGGTTTCTCGTCCGAATTCCGCGAAATATGGCTCGGTTCAAATTAAAATATCAATATGGATTAAAGTATGTGAAAATATCCATAATGCATCCCGACTCAGTATCGGAGAAAAAACCGTGTACTAACCCCTTTGAGTTTTCACCGAAAACTCCATTTCAGCCAAATCTACTCGGTTTCTCGTCCGAATTCCGCGAAATATGGCTCGGTTCAAATTAAAATATCAATATGGATTAAAGTATGTGAAAATATCCATAATGCATCCCGACTCAGTATCGGAGAAAAAACCGTGTACTAACCCCTTTGAGTTTTCACCGAAAACTCCATTTCAGCCAAATCTACTCGGTTTCTCGTCCGAATTCCGCGAAATATGGCTCGGTTCAAATTAAAATATCAATATGGATTAAAGTATGTGAAAATATCCATAATGCATCCCGACTCAGTATCGGAGAAAAAACCGTGTACTAACCCCTTTGAGTTTTCACCGAAAACTCCATTTCAGCCAAATCTACTCGGTTTCTCGTCCGAATTCCGCGAAATATGGCTCGGTTCAAATTAAAATATCAATATGGATTAAAGTATGTGAAAATATCCATAATGCATCCCGACTCAGTATCGGAGAAAAAACCGTGTACTAACCCCTTTGAGTTTTCACCGAAAACTCCATTTCAGCCAAATCTACTCGGTTTCTCGTCCGAATTCCGCGAAATATGGCTCGGTTCAAATTAAAATATCAATATGGATTAAAGTATGTGAAAATATCCATAATGCATCCCGACTCAGTATCGGAGAAAAAACCGTGTACTAACCCCTTTGAGTTTTCACCGAAAACTCCATTTCAGCCAAATCTACTCGGTTTCTCGTCCGAATTCCGCGAAATATGGCTCGGTTCAAATTAAAATATCAATATGGATTAAAGTATGTGAAAATATCCATAATGCATCCCGACTCAGTATCGGAGAAAAAACCGTGTACTAACCCCTTTGAGTTTTCACCGAAAACTCCATTTCAGCCAAATCTACTCGGTTTCTCGTCCGAATTCCGCGAAATATGGCTCGGTTCAAATTAAAATATCAATATGGATTAAAGTATGTGAAAATATCCATAATGCATCCCGACTCAGTATCGGAGAAAAAACCGTGTACTAACCCCTTTGAGTTTTCACCGAAAACTCCATTTCAGCCAAATCTACTCGGTTTCTCGTCCGAATTCCGCGAAATATGGCTCGGTTCAAATTAAAATATCAATATGGATTAAAGTATGTGAAAATATCCATAATGCATCCCGACTCAGTATCGGAGAAAAAACCGTGTACTAACCCCTTTGAGTTTTCACCGAAAACTCCATTTCAGCCAAATCTACTCGGTTTCTCGTCCGAATTCCGCGAAATATGGCTCGGTTCAAATTAAAATATCAATATGGATTAAAGTATGTGAAAATATCCATAATGCATCCCGACTCAGTATCGGAGAAAAAACCGTGTACTAACCCCTTTGAGTTTTCACCGAAAACTCCATTTCAGCCAAATCTACTCGGTTTCTCGTCCGAATTCCGCGAAATATGGCTCGGTTCAAATTAAAATATCAATATGGATTAAAGTATGTGAAAATATCCATAATGCATCCCGACTCAGTATCGGAGAAAAAACCGTGTACTAACCCCTTTGAGTTTTCACCGAAAACTCCATTTCAGCCAAATCTACTCGGTTTCTCGTCCGAATTCCGCGAAATATGGCTCGGTTCAAATTAAAATATCAATATGGATTAAAGTATGTGAAAATATCCATAATGCATCCCGACTCAGTATCGGAGAAAAAACCGTGTACTAACCCCTTTGAGTTTTCACCGAAAACTCCATTTCAGCCAAATCTACTCGGTTTCTCGTCCGAATTCCGCGAAATATGGCTCGGTTCAAATTAAAATATCAATATGGATTAAAGTATGTGAAAATATCCATAATGCATCCCGACTCAGTATCGGAGAAAAAACCGTGTACTAACCCCTTTGAGTTTTCACCGAAAACTCCATTTCAGCCAAATCTACTCGGTTTCTCGTCCGAATTCCGCGAAATATGGCTCGGTTCAAATTAAAATATCAATATGGATTAAAGTATGTGAAAATATCCATAATGCATCCCGACTCAGTATCGGAGAAAAAACCGTGTACTAACCCCTTTGAGTTTTCACCGAAAACTCCATTTCAGCCAAATCTACTCGGTTTCTCGTCCGAATTCCGCGAAATATGGCTCGGTTCAAATTAAAATATCAATATGGATTAAAGTATGTGAAAATATCCATAATGCATCCCGACTCAGTATCGGAGAAAAAACCGTGTACTAACCCCTTTGAGTTTTCACCGAAAACTCCATTTCAGCCAAATCTACTCGGTTTCTCGTCCGAATTCCGCGAAATATGGCTCGGTTCAAATTAAAATATCAATATGGATTAAAGTATGTGAAAATATCCATAATGCATCCCGACTCAGTATCGGAGAAAAAACCGTGTACTAACCCCTTTGAGTTTTCACCGAAAACTCCATTTCAGCCAAATCTACTCGGTTTCTCGTCCGAATTCCGCGAAATATGGCTCGGTTCAAATTAAAATATCAATATGGATTAAAGTATGTGAAAATATCCATAATGCATCCCGACTCAGTATCGGAGAAAAAACCGTGTACTAACCCCTTTGAGTTTTCACCGAAAACTCCATTTCAGCCAAATCTACTCGGTTTCTCGTCCGAATTCCGCGAAATATGGCTCGGTTCAAATTAAAATATCAATATGGATTAAAGTATGTGAAAATATCCATAATGCATCCCGACTCAGTATCGGAGAAAAAACCGTGTACTAACCCCTTTGAGTTTTCACCGAAAACTCCATTTCAGCCAAATCTACTCGTTTCTCGTCCGAATTCCGCGAAATATGGCTCGGTTCAAATTAAAATATCAATATGGATTAAAGTATGTGAAAATATCCATAATGCATCCCGACTCAGTATCGGAGAAAAAACCGTGTACTAACCCCTTTGAGTTTTCACCGAAAACTCCATTTCAGCCAAATCTACTCGGTTTCTCGTCCGAATTCCGCGAAATATGGCTCGGTTCAAATTAAAATATCAATATGGATTAAAGTATGTGAAAATATCCATAATGCATCCCGACTCAGTATCGGAGAAAAAACCGTGTACTAACCCCTTTGAGTTTTCACCGAAAACTCCATTTCAGCCAAATCTACTCGGTTTCTCGTCCGAATTCCGCGAAATATGGCTCGGTTCAAATTAAAATATCAATATGGATTAAAGTATGTGAAAATATCCATAATGCATCCCGACTCAGTATCGGAGAAAAAACCGTGTACTAACCCCTTTGAGTTTTCACCGAAAACTCCATTTCAGCCAAATCTACTCGGTTTCTCGTCCGAATTCCGCGAAATATGGCTCGGTTCAAATTAAAATATCAATATGGATTAAAGTATGTGAAAATATCCATAATGCATCCCGACTCAGTATCGGAGAAAAAACCGTGTACTAACCCCTTTGAGTTTTCACCGAAAACTCCATTTCAGCCAAATCTACTCGGTTTCTCGTCCGAATTCCGCGAAATATGGCTCGGTTCAAATTAAAATATCAATATGGATTAAAGTATGTGAAAATATCCATAATGCATCCCGACTCAGTATCGGAGAAAAAACCGTGTACTAACCCCTTTGAGTTTTCACCGAAAACTCCATTTCAGCCAAATCTACTCGGTTTCTCGTCCGAATTCCGCGAAATATGGCTCGGTTCAAATTAAAATATCAATATGGATTAAAGTATGTGAAAATATCCATAATGCATCCCGACTCAGTATCGGAGAAAAAACCGTGTACTAACCCCTTTGAGTTTTCACCGAAAACTCCATTTCAGCCAAATCTACTCGGTTTCTCGTCCGAATTCCGCGAAATATGGCTCGGTTCAAATTAAAATATCAATATGGATTAAAGTATGTGAAAATATCCATAATGCATCCCGACTCAGTATCGGAGAAAAAACCGTGTACTAACCCCTTTGAGTTTTCACCGAAAACTCCATTTCAGCCAAATCTACTCGGTTTCTCGTCCGAATTCCGCGAAATATGGCTCGGTTCAAATTAAAATATCAATATGGATTAAAGTATGTGAAAATATCCATAATGCATCCCGACTCAGTATCGGAGAAAAAACCGTGTACTAACCCCTTTGAGTTTTCACCGAAAACTCCATTTCAGCCAAATCTACTCGGTTTCTCGTCCGAATTCCGCGAAATATGGCTCGGTTCAAATTAAAATATCAATATGGATTAAAGTATGTGAAAATATCCATAATGCATCCCGACTCAGTATCGGAGAAAAAACCGTGTACTAACCCCTTTGAGTTTTCACCGAAAACTCCATTTCAGCCAAATCTACTCGGTTTCTCGTCCGAATTCCGCGAAATATGGCTCGGTTCAAATTAAAATATCAATATGGATTAAAGTATGTGAAAATATCCATAATGCATCCCGACTCAGTATCGGAGAAAAAACCGTGTACTAACCCCTTTGAGTTTTCACCGAAAACTCCATTTCAGCCAAATCTACTCGGTTTCTCGTCCGAATTCCGCGAAATATGGCTCGGTTCAAATTAAAATATCAATATGGATTAAAGTATGTGAAAATATCCATAATGCATCCCGACTCAGTATCGGAGAAAAAACCGTGTACTAACCCCTTTGAGTTTTCACCGAAAACTCCATTTCAGCCAAATCTACTCGGTTTCTCGTCCGAATTCCGCGAAATATGGCTCGGTTCAAATTAAAATATCAATATGGATTAAAGTATGTGAAAATATCCATAATGCATCCCGACTCAGTATCGGAGAAAAAACCGTGTACTAACCCCTTTGAGTTTTCACCGAAAACTCCATTTCAGCCAAATCTACTCGGTTTCTCGTCCGAATTCCGCGAAATATGGCTCGGTTCAAATTAAAATATCAATATGGATTAAAGTATGTGAAAATATCCATAATGCATCCCGACTCAGTATCGGAGAAAAAACCGTGTACTAACCCCTTTGAGTTTTCACCGAAAACTCCATTTCAGCCAAATCTACTCGGTTTCTCGTCCGAATTCCGCGAAATATGGCTCGGTTCAAATTAAAATATCAATATGGATTAAAGTATGTGAAAATATCCATAATGCATCCCGACTCAGTATCGGAGAAAAAACCGTGTACTAACCCCTTTGAGTTTTCACCGAAAACTCCATTTCAGCCAAATCTACTCGGTTTCTCGTCCGAATTCCGCGAAATATGGCTCGGTTCAAATTAAAATATCAATATGGATTAAAGTATGTGAAAATATCCATAATGCATCCCGACTCAGTATCGGAGAAAAAACCGTGTACTAACCCCTTTGAGTTTTCACCGAAAACTCCATTTCAGCCAAATCTACTCGGTTTCTCGTCCGAATTCCGCGAAATATGGCTCGGTTCAAATTAAAATATCAATATGGATTAAAGTATGTGAAAATATCCATAATGCATCCCGACTCAGTATCGGAGAAAAAACCGTGTACTAACCCCTTTGAGTTTTCACCGAAAACTCCATTTCAGCCAAATCTACTCGGTTTCTCGTCCGAATTCCGCGAAATATGGCTCGGTTCAAATTAAAATATCAATATGGATTAAAGTATGTGAAAATATCCATAATGCATCCCGACTCAGTATCGGAGAAAAAACCGTGTACTAACCCCTTTGAGTTTTCACCGAAAACTCCATTTCAGCCAAATCTACTCGGTTTCTCGTCCGAATTCCGCGAAATATGGCTCGGTTCAAATTAAAATATCAATATGGATTAAAGTATGTGAAAATATCCATAATGCATCCCGACTCAGTATCGGAGAAAAAACCGTGTACTAACCCCTTTGAGTTTTCACCGAAAACTCCATTTCAGCCAAATCTACTCGGTTTCTCGTCCGAATTCCGCGAAATATGGCTCGGTTCAAATTAAAATATCAATATGGATTAAAGTATGTGAAAATATCCATAATGCATCCCGACTCAGTATCGGAGAAAAAACCGTGTACTAACCCCTTTGAGTTTTCACCGAAAACTCCATTTCAGCCAAATCTACTCGGTTTCTCGTCCGAATTCCGCGAAATATGGCTCGGTTCAAATTAAAATATCAATATGGATTAAAGTATGTGAAAATATCCATAATGCATCCCGACTCAGTATCGGAGAAAAAACCGTGTACTAACCCCTTTGAGTTTTCACCGAAAACTCCATTTCAGCCAAATCTACTCGGTTTCTCGTCCGAATTCCGCGAAATATGGCTCGGTTCAAATTAAAATATCAATATGGATTAAAGTATGTGAAAATATCCATAATGCATCCCGACTCAGTATCGGAGAAAAAAACCGTGTACTAACCCCTTTGAGTTTTCACCGAAAACTCCATTTCAGCCAAATCTACTCGGTTTCTCGTCCGAATTCCGCGAAATATGGCTCGGTTCAAATTAAAATATCAATATGGATTAAAGTATGTGAAAATATCCATAATGCATCCCGACTCAGTATCGGAGAAAAAACCGTGTACTAACCCCTTTGAGTTTTCACCGAAAACTCCATTTCAGCCAAATCTACTCGGTTTCTCGTCCGAATTCCGCGAAATATGGCTCGGTTCAAATTAAAATATCAATATGGATTAAAGTATGTGAAAATATCCATAATGCATCCCGACTCAGTATCGGAGAAAAAACCGTGTACTAACCCCTTTGAGTTTTCACCGAAAACTCCATTTCAGCCAAATCTACTCGGTTTCTCGTCCGAATTCCGCGAAATATGGCTCGGTTCAAATTAAAATATCAATATGGATTAAAGTATGTGAAAATATCCATAATGCATCCCGACTCAGTATCGGAGAAAAAACCGTGTACTAACCCCTTTGAGTTTTCACCGAAAACTCCATTTCAGCCAAATCTACTCGGTTTCTCGTCCGAATTCCGCGAAATATGGCTCGGTTCAAATTAAAATATCAATATGGATTAAAGTATGTGAAAATATCCATAATGCATCCCGACTCAGTATCGGAGAAAAAACCGTGTACTAACCCCTTTGAGTTTTCACCGAAAACTCCATTTCAGCCAAATCTACTCGGTTTCTCGTCCGAATTCCGCGAAATATGGCTCGGTTCAAATTAAAATATCAATATGGATTAAAGTATGTGAAAATATCCATAATGCATCCCGACTCAGTATCGGAGAAAAAACCGTGTACTAACCCCTTTGAGTTTTCACCGAAAACTCCATTTCAGCCAAATCTACTCGGTTTCTCGTCCGAATTCCGCGAAATATGGCTCGGTTCAAATTAAAATATCAATATGGATTAAAGTATGTGAAAATATCCATAATGCATCCCGACTCAGTATCGGAGAAAAAACCGTGTACTAACCCCTTTGAGTTTTCACCGAAAACTCCATTTCAGCCAAATCTACTCGGTTTCTCGTCCGAATTCCGCGAAATATGGCTCGGTTCAAATTAAAATATCAATATGGATTAAAGTATGTGAAAATATCCATAATGCATCCCGACTCAGTATCGGAGAAAAAACCGTGTACTAACCCCTTTGAGTTTTCACCGAAAACTCCATTTCAGCCAAATCTACTCGGTTTCTCGTCCGAATTCCGCGAAATATGGCTCGGTTCAAATTAAAATATCAATATGGATTAAAGTATGTGAAAATATCCATAATGCATCCCGACTCAGTATCGGAGAAAAAACCGTGTACTAACCCCTTTGAGTTTTCACCGAAAACTCCATTTCAGCCAAATCTACTCGGTTTCTCGTCCGAATTCCGCGAAATATGGCTCGGTTCAAATTAAAATATCAATATGGATTAAAGTATGTGAAAATATCCATAATGCATCCCGACTCAGTATCGGAGAAAAAACCGTGTACTAACCCCTTTGAGTTTTCACCGAAAACTCCATTTCAGCCAAATCTACTCGGTTTCTCGTCCGAATTCCGCGAAATATGGCTCGGTTCAAATTAAAATATCAATATGGATTAAAGTATGTGAAAATATCCATAATGCATCCCGACTCAGTATCGGAGAAAAAACCGTGTACTAACCCCTTTGAGTTTTCACCGAAAACTCCATTTCAGCCAAATCTACTCGGTTTCTCGTCCGAATTCCGCGAAATATGGCTCGGTTCAAATTAAAATATCAATATGGATTAAAGTATGTGAAAATATCCATAATGCATCCCGACTCAGTATCGGAGAAAAAACCGTGTACTAACCCCTTTGAGTTTTCACCGAAAACTCCATTTCAGCCAAATCTACTCGGTTTCTCGTCCGAATTCCGCGAAATATGGCTCGGTTCAAATTAAAATATCAATATGGATTAAAGTATGTGAAAATATCCATAATGCATCCCGACTCAGTATCGGAGAAAAAACCGTGTACTAACCCCTTTGAGTTTTCACCGAAAACTCCATTTCAGCCAAATCTACTCGGTTTCTCGTCCGAATTCCGCGAAATATGGCTCGGTTCAAATTAAAATATCAATATGGATTAAAGTATGTGAAAATATCCATAATGCATCCCGACTCAGTATCGGAGAAAAAACCGTGTACTAACCCCTTTGAGTTTTCACCGAAAACTCCATTTCAGCCAAATCTACTCGGTTTCTCGTCCGAATTCCGCGAAATATGGCTCGGTTCAAATTAAAATATCAATATGGATTAAAGTATGTGAAAATATCCATAATGCATCCCGACTCAGTATCGGAGAAAAAACCGTGTACTAACCCCTTTGAGTTTTCACCGAAAACTCCTATTTCAGCCAAATCTACTCGGTTTCTCGTCCGAATTCCGCGAAATATGGCTCGGTTCAAATTAAAATATCAATATGGATTAAAGTATGTGAAAATATCCATAATGCATCCCGACTCAGTATCGGAGAAAAAACCGTGTACTAACCCCTTTGAGTTTTCACCGAAAACTCCATTTCAGCCAAATCTACTCGGTTTCTCGTCCGAATTCCGCGAAATATGGCTCGGTTCAAATTAAAATATCAATATGGATTAAAGTATGTGAAAATATCCATAATGCATCCCGACTCAGTATCGGAGAAAAAACCGTGTACTAACCCCTTTGAGTTTTCACCGAAAACTCCATTTCAGCCAAATCTACTCGGTTTCTCGTCCGAATTCCGCGAAATATGGCTCGGTTCAAATTAAAATATCAATATGGATTAAAGTATGTGAAAATATCCATAATGCATCCCGACTCAGTATCGGAGAAAAAACCGTGTACTAACCCCTTTGAGTTTTCACCGAAAACTCCATTTCAGCCAAATCTACTCGGTTTCTCGTCCGAATTCCGCGAAATATGGCTCGGTTCAAATTAAAATATCAATATGGATTAAAGTATGTGAAAATATCCATAATGCATCCCGACTCAGTATCGGAGAAAAAACCGTGTACTAACCCCTTTGAGTTTTCACCGAAAACTCCATTTCAGCCAAATCTACTCGGTTTCTCGTCCGAATTCCGCGAAATATGGCTCGGTTCAAATTAAAATATCAATATGGATTAAAGTATGTGAAAATATCCATAATGCATCCCGACTCAGTATCGGAGAAAAAACCGTGTACTAACCCCTTTGAGTTTTCACCGAAAACTCCATTTCAGCCAAATCTACTCGGTTTCTCGTCCGAATTCCGCGAAATATGGCTCGGTTCAAATTAAAATATCAATATGGATTAAAGTATGTGAAAATATCCATAATGCATCCCGACTCAGTATCGGAGAAAAAACCGTGTACTAACCCCTTTGAGTTTTCACCGAAAACTCCATTTCAGCCAAATCTACTCGGTTTCTCGTCCGAATTCCGCGAAATATGGCTCGGTTCAAATTAAAATATCAATATGGATTAAAGTATGTGAAAATATCCATAATGCATCCCGACTCAGTATCGGAGAAAAAACCGTGTACTAACCCCTTTGAGTTTTCACCGAAAACTCCATTTCAGCCAAATCTACTCGGTTTCTCGTCCGAATTCCGCGAAATATGGCTCGGTTCAAATTAAAATATCAATATGGATTAAAGTATGTGAAAATATCCATAATGCATCCCGACTCAGTATCGGAGAAAAAACCGTGTACTAACCCCTTTGAGTTTTCACCGAAAACTCCATTTCAGCCAAATCTACTCGGTTTCTCGTCCGAATTCCGCGAAATATGGCTCGGTTCAAATTAAAATATCAATATGGATTAAAGTATGTGAAAATATCCATAATGCATCCCGACTCAGTATCGGAGAAAAAACCGTGTACTAACCCCTTTGAGTTTTCACCGAAAACTCCATTTCAGCCAAATCTACTCGGTTTCTCGTCCGAATTCCGCGAAATATGGCTCGGTTCAAATTAAAATATCAATATGGATTAAAGTATGTGAAAATATCCATAATGCATCCCGACTCAGTATCGGAGAAAAAACCGTGTACTAACCCCTTTGAGTTTTCACCGAAAACTCCATTTCAGCCAAATCTACTCGGTTTCTCGTCCGAATTCCGCGAAATATGGCTCGGTTCAAATTAAAATATCAATATGGATTAAAGTATGTGAAAATATCCATAATGCATCCCGACTCAGTATCGGAGAAAAAACCGTGTACTAACCCCTTTGAGTTTTCACCGAAAACTCCATTTCAGCCAAATCTACTCGTTTCTCGTCCGAATTCCGCGAAATATGGCTCGGTTCAAATTAAAATATCAATATGGATTAAAGTATGTGAAAATATCCATAATGCATCCCGACTCAGTATCGGAGAAAAAACCGTGTACTAACCCCTTTGAGTTTTCACCGAAAACTCCATTTCAGCCAAATCTACTCGGTTTCTCGTCCGAATTCCGCGAAATATGGCTCGGTTCAAATTAAAATATCAATATGGATTAAAGTATGTGAAAATATCCATAATGCATCCCGACTCAGTATCGGAGAAAAAACCGTGTACTAACCCCTTTGAGTTTTCACCGAAAACTCCATTTCAGCCAAATCTACTCGGTTTCTCGTCCGAATTCCGCGAAATATGGCTCGGTTCAAATTAAAATATCAATATGGATTAAAGTATGTGAAAATATCCATAATGCATCCCGACTCAGTATCGGAGAAAAAACCGTGTACTAACCCCTTTGAGTTTTCACCGAAAACTCCATTTCAGCCAAATCTACTCGGTTTCTCGTCCGAATTCCGCGAAATATGGCTCGGTTCAAATTAAAATATCAATATGGATTAAAGTATGTGAAAATATCCATAATGCATCCCGACTCAGTATCGGAGAAAAAACCGTGTACTAACCCCTTTGAGTTTTCACCGAAAACTCTATTTCAGCCAAATCTACTCGGTTTCTCGTCCGAATTCCGCGAAATATGGCTCGGTTCAAATTAAAATATCAATATGGATTAAAGTATGTGAAAATATCCATAATGCATCCCGACTCAGTATCGGAGAAAAAACCGTGTACTAACCCCTTTGAGTTTTCACCGAAAACTCCATTTCAGCCAAATCTACTCGGTTTCTCGTCCGAATTCCGCGAAATATGGCTCGGTTCAAATTAAAATATCAATATGGATTAAAGTATGTGAAAATATCCATAATGCATCCCGACTCAGTATCGGAGAAAAAACGTGTACTAACCCCTTTGAGTTTTCACCGAAAACTCCATTTCAGCCAAATCTACTCGGTTTCTCGTCCGAATTCCGCGAAATATGGCTCGGTTCAAATTAAAATATCAATATGGATTAAAGTATGTGAAAATATCCATAATGCATCCCGACTCAGTATCGGAGAAAAAACCGTGTACTAACCCCTTTGAGTTTTCACCGAAAACTCCATTTCAGCCAAATCTACTCGGTTTCTCGTCCGAATTCCGCGAAATATGGCTCGGTTCAAATTAAAATATCAATATGGATTAAAGTATGTGAAAATATCCATAATGCATCCCGACTCAGTATCGGAGAAAAAACCGTGTACTAACCCCTTTGAGTTTTCACCGAAAACTCCATTTCAGCCAAATCTACTCGGTTTCTCGTCCGAATTCCGCGAAATATGGCTCGGTTCAAATTAAAATATCAATATGGATTAAAGTATGTGAAAATATCCATAATGCATCCCGACTCAGTATCGGAGAAAAAACCGTGTACTAACCCCTTTGAGTTTTCACCGAAAACTCCATTTCAGCCAAATCTACTCGGTTTCTCGTCCGAATTCCGCGAAATATGGCTCGGTTCAAATTAAAATATCAATATGGATTAAAGTATGTGAAAATATCCATAATGCATCCCGACTCAGTATCGGAGAAAAAACCGTGTACTAACCCCTTTGAGTTTTCACCGAAAACTCCATTTCAGCCAAATCTACTCGGTTTCTCGTCCGAATTCCGCGAAATATGGCTCGGTTCAAATTAAAATATCAATATGGATTAAAGTATGTGAAAATATCCATAATGCATCCCGACTCAGTATCGGAGAAAAAACCGTGTACTAACCCCTTTGAGTTTTCACCGAAAACTCCATTTCAGCCAAATCTACTCGGTTTCTCGTCCGAATTCCGCGAAATATGGCTCGGTTCAAATTAAAATATCAATATGGATTAAAGTATGTGAAAATATCCATAATGCATCCCGACTCAGTATCGGAGAAAAAACCGTGTACTAACCCCTTTGAGTTTTCACCGAAAACTCCATTTCAGCCAAATCTACTCGGTTTCTCGTCCGAATTCCGCGAAATATGGCTCGGTTCAAATTAAAATATCAATATGGATTAAAGTATGTGAAAATATCCATAATGCATCCCGACTCAGTATCGGAGAAAAAACCGTGTACTAACCCCTTTGAGTTTTCACCGAAAACTCCATTTCAGCCAAATCTACTCGGTTTCTCGTCCGAATTCCGCGAAATATGGCTCGGTTCAAATTAAAATATCAATATGGATTAAAGTATGTGAAAATATCCATAATGCATCCCGACTCAGTATCGGAGAAAAAACCGTGTACTAACCCCTTTGAGTTTTCACCGAAAACTCCATTTCAGCCAAATCTACTCGGTTTCTCGTCCGAATTCCGCGAAATATGGCTCGGTTCAAATTAAAATATCAATATGGATTAAAGTATGTGAAAATATCCATAATGCATCCCGACTCAGTATCGGAGAAAAAACCGTGTACTAACCCCTTTGAGTTTTCACCGAAAACTCCATTTCAGCCAAATCTACTCGGTTTCTCGTCCGAATTCCGCGAAATATGGCTCGGTTCAAATTAAAATATCAATATGGATTAAAGTATGTGAAAATATCCATAATGCATCCCGACTCAGTATCGGAGAAAAAACCGTGTACTAACCCCTTTGAGTTTTCACCGAAAACTCCATTTCAGCCAAATCTACTCGGTTTCTCGTCCGAATTCCGCGAAATATGGCTCGGTTCAAATTAAAATATCAATATGGATTAAAGTATGTGAAAATATCCATAATGCATCCCGACTCAGTATCGGAGAAAAAACCGTGTACTAACCCCTTTGAGTTTTCACCGAAAACTCCATTTCAGCCAAATCTACTCGGTTTCTCGTCCGAATTCCGCGAAATATGGCTCGGTTCAAATTAAAATATCAATATGGATTAAAGTATGTGAAAATATCCATAATGCATCCCGACTCAGTATCGGAGAAAAAACCGTGTACTAACCCCTTTGAGTTTTCACCGAAAACTCCATTTCAGCCAAATCTACTCGGTTTCTCGTCCGAATTCCGCGAAATATGGCTCGGTTCAAATTAAAATATCAATATGGATTAAAGTATGTGAAAATATCCATAATGCATCCCGACTCAGTATCGGAGAAAAAACCGTGTACTAACCCCTTTGAGTTTTCACCGAAAACTCCATTTCAGCCAAATCTACTCGGTTTCTCGTCCGAATTCCGCGAAATATGGCTCGGTTCAAATTAAAATATCAATATGGATTAAAGTATGTGAAAATATCCATAATGCATCCCGACTCAGTATCGGAGAAAAAACCGTGTACTAACCCCTTTGAGTTTTCACCGAAAACTCCATTTCAGCCAAATCTACTCGGTTTCTCGTCCGAATTCCGCGAAATATGGCTCGGTTCAAATTAAAATATCAATATGGATTAAAGTATGTGAAAATATCCATAATGCATCCCGACTCAGTATCGGAGAAAAAACCGTGTACTAACCCCTTTGAGTTTTCACCGAAAACTCCATTTCAGCCAAATCTACTCGGTTTCTCGTCCGAATTCCGCGAAATATGGCTCGGTTCAAATTAAAATATCAATATGGATTAAAGTATGTGAAAATATCCATAATGCATCCCGACTCAGTATCGGAGAAAAACCGTGTACTAACCCCTTTGAGTTTTCACCGAAAACTCCATTTCAGCCAAATCTACTCGGTTTCTCGTCCGAATTCCGCGAAATATGGCTCGGTTCAAATTAAAATATCAATATGGATTAAAGTATGTGAAAATATCCATAATGCATCCCGACTCAGTATCGGAGAAAAAACCGTGTACTAACCCCTTTGAGTTTTCACCGAAAACTCCATTTCAGCCAAATCTACTCGGTTTCTCGTCCGAATTCCGCGAAATATGGCTCGGTTCAAATTAAAATATCAATATGGATTAAAGTATGTGAAAATATCCATAATGCATCCCGACTCAGTATCGGAGAAAAAACCGTGTACTAACCCCTTTGAGTTTTCACCGAAAACTCCATTTCAGCCAAATCTACTCGGTTTCTCGTCCGAATTCCGCGAAATATGGCTCGGTTCAAATTAAAATATCAATATGGATTAAAGTATGTGAAAATATCCATAATGCATCCCGACTCAGTATCGGAGAAAAAACCGTGTACTAACCCCTTTGAGTTTTCACCGAAAACTCCATTTCAGCCAAATCTACTCGGTTTCTCGTCCGAATTCCGCGAAATATGGCTCGGTTCAAATTAAAATATCAATATGGATTAAAGTATGTGAAAATATCCATAATGCATCCCGACTCAGTATCGGAGAAAAAACCGTGTACTAACCCCTTTGAGTTTTCACCGAAAACTCCATTTCAGCCAAATCTACTCGGTTTCTCGTCCGAATTCCGCGAAATATGGCTCGGTTCAAATTAAAATATCAATATGGATTAAAGTATGTGAAAATATCCATAATGCATCCCGACTCAGTATCGGAGAAAAAACCGTGTACTAACCCCTTTGAGTTTTCACCGAAAACTCCATTTCAGCCAAATCTACTCGGTTTCTCGTCCGAATTCCGCGAAATATGGCTCGGTTCAAATTAAAATATCAATATGGATTAAAGTATGTGAAAATATCCATAATGCATCCCGACTCAGTATCGGAGAAAAAACCGTGTACTAACCCCTTTGAGTTTTCACCGAAAACTCCATTTCAGCCAAATCTACTCGGTTTCTCGTCCGAATTCCGCGAAATATGGCTCGGTTCAAATTAAAATATCAATATGGATTAAAGTATGTGAAAATATCCATAATGCATCCCGACTCAGTATCGGAGAAAAAACCGTGTACTAACCCCTTTGAGTTTTCACCGAAAACTCCATTTCAGCCAAATCTACTCGGTTTCTCGTCCGAATTCCGCGAAATATGGCTCGGTTCAAATTAAAATATCAATATGGATTAAAGTATGTGAAAATATCCATAATGCATCCCGACTCAGTATCGGAGAAAAAACCGTGTACTAACCCCTTTGAGTTTTCACCGAAAACTCCATTTCAGCCAAATCTACTCGGTTTCTCGTCCGAATTCCGCGAAATATGGCTCGGTTCAAATTAAAATATCAATATGGATTAAAGTATGTGAAAATATCCATAATGCATCCCGACTCAGTATCGGAGAAAAAACCGTGTACTAACCCCTTTGAGTTTTCACCGAAAACTCCATTTCAGCCAAATCTACTCCGTTTCTCGTCCGAATTCCGCGAAATATGGATCGGTTCAAATTAAAATATCAATATGGATTAAAGTATGTGAAAATATCCATAATGCATCCCGACTCAGTATCGGA
The DNA here is from genome assembly GCF_009905375.1 of Apium graveolens. Taxonomy (NCBI): domain Eukaryota; kingdom Viridiplantae; phylum Streptophyta; class Magnoliopsida; order Apiales; family Apiaceae; genus Apium; species Apium graveolens. Next base: position 52,841 of record NW_027419904.1, read on the forward strand.
GAAAAAACCGTGTACTAACCCCTTTGAGTTTTCACCGAAAACTCCATTTCAGCCAAATCTACTCGGTTTCTCGTCCGAATTCCGCGAAATATGGCTCGGTTCAATTAAAATATCAATATGGATTAAAGTATGTGAAAATATCCATAATGCATCCCGACTCAGTATCGGAGAAAAAACCGTGTACTAACCCCTTTGAGTTTTCACCGAAAACTCTATTTCAGCCAAATCTACTCGGTTTCTCGTCCGAATTCCGCGAAATATGGCTCGGTTCAAATTAAAATATCAATATGGATTAAAGTATGTGAAAATATCCATAATGCATCCCGACTCAGTATCGGAGAAAAAAACGTGTACTAACCCCTTTGAGTTTTCACCGAAAACTCCATTTCAGCCAAATCTACTCGAGTTTCTCGTCCGAATTCCGCGAAATATGGATCGGTTCAAATTAAAATATCAATATGGATTAAAGTATGTGAAAATATCCATAATGCATCCCGACTCAGTATCGGAGAAAAACCGTGTACTAACCCCTTTGAGTTTTCACCGAAAACTCCATTTCAGCCAAATCTACTCGGTTTCTCGTCCGAATTCCGCGAAATATGGCTCGGTTCAAATTAAAATATCAATATGGATTAAAGTATGTGAAAATATCCATAATGCATCCCGAGTCAGTATCGGAGAAAAAAACCGTGTACTAACCCCTTTGAGTTTTCACCGAAAACTCCATTTCAGCCAAATCTACTCGGTTTCTCGTCCGAATTCCGCGAAATATGGCTCGGTTCAAATTAAACTATCAATATGGATTAAAGTATGTTGCAAATATCCATAATGCATCCCGACTCAGTATCGGAGGAAAAAAAGTGTACTAACCCCTTTGGCGTTTTCACCGAAACTCCATTTCCGCCAAATCTACTCAGGTTTCTCGTACGAATCCGCGAAATAGGGCCTGGTTCAAATTAAAATATCAATAGATTAAAGTATGTGAAAATATCCATAATGCATCCCGACCGTACGGAGAAAAAAAACCGTGTTGTACTAACCCCTTGAGTTTTCACGAAACTCCATTTCAGCCAATCTACTCGTTTCTCGTCCGAATTCGCGAAATATGGCTCGGTCAAATTAAAAATATCAATATGGATTAAAGTATGTGAAAATCCATAATGCATCCCGACTCAG